>NW_011967151.1:1030797-1047722 GCF_000949405.1 Vollenhovia emeryi
GGGGCAAACGTGTCGTATAATTCTAATAACCCACTCGCGAGACGCAGGTCGCAAATTACCTATTATTACGAAGTAAACCGCGATATCAGAAGTAACAAACAATAACCGATACCCGCGGAGTGCAACGTGTTTGCCTGTATATTGTGCGCATGCCAATAACGACGGCCGCATTCGTCATACACCATTACGTATCACGCGTGTGTACGTGCGTGCGCATATGCCGCAGAGCCGCGGCACAGATGCATGCGCTCTCACGTGCGTTTCGCCGGCCATTAATGCGAGGAATCAATTAGCTTCGCTTCGCTCTCTCAGCTTCGCTCGCTCGCAAAAAAATCTCTCGCTGGCATCTCGCGAATATCCTCGTACGCCGGCGTACTTAACAGATCTACGGTGCGATAAACGCACCGAAATTCCGCAGGCGCGACCTTAATCGAAACAACGTAGTCGCGGTTTTCAAATTTCGCCGTTTCCCTCGAACTTTCGCTAATAACTTTTTTTTCATTCTTGACATCGAAGCGTATATATAATAAGATATTTAATCTTCGAAACTTTACCTACCGCGGAGAACAAAGGGCGCGAGTGTATAGAGAGCTTTGAAATGTGTTTCCTCTGTTTTTTTTATTAATTACGGATCGGGAACATTCCTCGAGGTAATCTCGTTTTGTGCGGAGAAATGATTAAATATCTCGGGCGCCGCGTCCTGCGCAAATAACAATTATCCATTCGTCTGTCTCCCTATTCGAAATATCTCCGTGTGCCCGCGAGCAATTCCTTAAAGTACCTGAACCGCGTTAAGGCTCGATTAATCAACGTTCTTTTCGCTCATCGTCGGAGTAATTAACGCCAGTGTCGTCAGCGCGCGCTCGCGTGAATCGCTTACGCGATGCGTTTCGGTGGGCTTCCCTCCCCCCCCCCCCTCCTCTCCAGTGCCGATAATGAATTCAAGACGGGGGAGCGAGAGGAGCGGGTAATTGAACGCGGAACATCGATGGCGCGCCGATTTATATCGACACGGCCGACGAGATCGACGAGCGAACGCCTCGAATTACTCGGCAATTTTCTCGCGCACGCATACCCTTCGACGTGCGTTTTTAATGGCGATCGCCTCCTTGTGACTTGCGGTTCTCTCTGTACACGCTCGCGACGTTATTGGCGCCGACGTTGAGCAAACACGGGCGACCGACGTCGGGACGCGCGGCGTTAATGAGAACGTTTTTCGGACCCCGTCGAAAACGGCGGTACGAGAGGAGAGGATAAAACAATTTCACGCATCGATCTCCGTCATGCAAATTACCGGGTGAAACAAGTATTCCGGGTTTTGTTTTATTTGCGCGGCGACGCAAATTGTTGTTGTGTGTATATGCAAAATTTGATTAATTACGGTATCAAATATTTATAATGGAGGAGGATGGGTTATAGCATTCTATTTATAAAGACATCATGCAGTTGAGATTTTACTGCGAAATTTCATTATCTACGGATCGCAGCCACTTTACGTGTCCCCGTGCGGCGTATTCTAAGGTGAAGCTTCGTAAAATATAACCGGCACTCAGAATAATTGGCGTCTATAATCATTTTTAACATATCGCTACATAATGGATCGCGACTGTTTCAGAAATAAACGACACTTTTATAGATGAAAATACATTGACACACAATTCTAAACGTTTCCATTTTATATATTAAAATGTCTAAAGGTGAAATGAAATTCTGTGAAAATCGATACTTATCTGGGCTGCGATTTAATTAGCGGACACATTACAGCTGTCTTGCCGAGAATACGATCCGCCGGGACTCGATCAGTGCGTCGCGGGCTCATAATTAACTGGTACACCGAGCGTGCAAAAGTTTCGCAGCGAAGTTGAGCAGCTCGCAAAAGTTGCACGACGTCGGCGAACGAGCTCGCGTCCAAACTTTCGAGATGACGGCCGCTTGTCGTGTCGCTCTCCTCCGAGCGGACGAGAGGCCACGCGAGCTCGCGATACGATTCGCGGACGATTAACGAATTCGGCTCGTCGCAGGTGAGCGCGCGAGAGGGAAGAGGAAGAGAGAGGAAAGAGCAGTCGTAGAAAAGACGCAGCCTCCGCCGAGCGAGGTATCCGCGGGAGGGAAGAGAGCGGGTCTGTCGTGGCCCTTCTCTGCGCCCTGCGTCTCTCCGTCCCTCCCTCTCGTCCGCCCGCCCGCGTCGTCGTCCTCCCTTCGCGCACGAACCCAGTATTAGACTCGTCTGCGCTTTAATTACTCTCCTCTAGCCTCCCTTCTCTCTATCTCTCTCTCTCTCTCACTCTCTCGCGACTCTCGAGATTAACGGCGGCCTTCCGATTGTAACTGCGAGTTACGTGGGTTGAGAGGGTGCCCGGCTATATCTCGCGCGCGCCAACGAACGTTCGATTCTTCTTTCCGAACCGGGCACTCATAATCTCCGGAAACATCGATTCTCCGCGAACTCGCCTCGGAGGGAAGGTTGAAATTTCTCGCGTAGGCGCCGTGCGTCAAATTTATCGCAAGAGGTTCTGAAAATGTTGAAATTTCTTCAACAAGTGCTCCATCGTTTTCCACTTGTTATATTACGCAACTATCTATTTTACAATTATCGTTTGTACTTACATTCTAATTCAATGGTCGTAGCCTTCTTCTCTCACTTTGAAGAATGCGTTACGCACTAAAAGTTTTGCAGCAACGTAAACACTTCGTAATTTTCTCAAAATGAAATCCGGGACGTTGGCTCCGTTTTATTCTTATCGGGCGTTCACGTGGCGTTACTCTTATCGATTCGGTCTTTCTTTCTTCTCTCAGAAAGAGATGCGTTAGTCTTCGAATTCAGGTGGCTTCCCTGTGTCAGATCCCTTGTTCCCGCCGGCGGAGTATTCTCCCGGTTTACGATCGTGAAACGAGGAAATGCTGTTCGCGGTAACAGTAAAGCGGCCTAGTCACGTCGACTATCTTCATCTCGTCGTCGAGTTGCACGGCCGCTTCCCTTTTTTTTTTCTTTTACAACCCAGGCTGTGCGACTCGCATGGCGAAGAATTGTCGACAGAAATTAGCTCGCTCGGCTCACGCACGCTTGTTAGCTCCACACGACTTCGTAATCGCGCTCAACATTAATTCCCGCTCGGAGAAATTTTGCGTCGATAACGCGCGCGACCTGCGTTATAAAAATTTACGAGCAGCGCGTTAAACCGCGGCGCTAGTTAACGCCCGATCGAGATCGGCGTTTTCACGCGAGTTCGACGAACGCGGGAGAAGAAAGAGAAAAAGAGAGAGACGACGCTTTATGTACTCTTTCGAAGAACAGAATTGAAATAAACGACCGTAACACTGTCGACATTCGTCACGTGCGAGAGATTTGCAAGGATTGTCACGCGAAATAAAGATAAAAATTTGGACGCGAAAGGGAGGATACGTAAAAATCTATTTCGCGCGTCGAAGGGATTCCAATTTGATTCGAACCGGACGATCGAGGAAATATCGATGCACTCTCGATTCCTAACGCGGCCTAACAAGGTTTTAATGAGAACTAATTGCTCTGGGCAAGTACTCGTAATGCATCCACGCGGCACATATGCACACCTCCGATTTCGCGCATATTGATTTGGTGCGTGCCGAACGGCTATACTAATTAACCGTCACCAGGGTGCATCATCAGGGGGTGACTGTGCTTGTATCGATCATCCGAGCCCGCACACGTTGCGCTCTTCCCCGTATGTGTACTGAGCAATTTAAGATCAAAGGTGTTGCGAAGGCATGTAAATTCCAAAAGTCCGCTTATTTATATTTGATAAATCTTATTCGACTTTTTCTACAAATAAATTTATACTTTCGGCAGAAAAGTTAGATTACAATTTATATATCTCGAATGTAAGTTGCGTTACAAAAAATGCTTTTAGCCAACTTCTCTCAAGGATCTTTGAGATTTGTTTTTTTACTTTGATCCTCTTTATAATTTCGCTTTTGGCCGCTCGCTCGCGCTAAACAAACAGTATTAAAAATATTGATTTCTCTCTCTCTCTCTCTCTCTCTCTCTCTCTCTCTCTCTCTCTCTCTCTCTCTCTCTTTCCGTTTAATATCCGACTCGTCAGATTTATTCAAACGTGGCGGAGAGCTATCAAAGTCCTGTTACGAACGTTATACCGTACCAAGAATACAGCTTCATGGGTCGCGACGGGATCAACGATCATCATCGCGCTCGGCTTGCCACGGCGTTGGTAATTAGATCTCGCGTGCGCGCATATACGCAGTCAATATGTGGCAGTTGCGATTACAACGCGCGTGCATGAGCGCCGATTTTAACAAACGCTGAAGTGGCGCTTCTTGCGGTAATGTAAACGCGCAGAATAAACACGATTCAACGAGGTTAACGGGGGGGGAGGGGGGGCTCTCTGCCTCCGGTATACGTTTGCTCTTCGGCCGTGCTCGCTTGACCAAACCGAAACAAAGACGGGGATATAACGCGAACAAAAGGAATTCGGGACAAAGGGGAATTGCATTCGCGTCTCTAATGCGCCTGGCAAAATTCATGAACCGCCGTCCCGTTAAGTATGCTAATCTTTTCCCGCGGGCATTTTCAGCTGATTTTAATAACGATACAATTAGCTCTCTCTCTCTCTCTTTCTCTCTCTCTCTCTCCCCCTCCCCTCTCCCTCTCCCTCTCTCGGTTCTAAGGGCTCTTCACGATTATCAGCTTCGTAATCCCTGCAACAACGTAACAAACTCTTGATTGACTTTAATCCCTTCTTTACTTTTTTTTTATTCGTGTTACGTGAAATGCAATTTTAGCAGTGAACTTAATAAATTGCGTTAAAGTGAAATAAAAATTTAGGAACGGTGGGTTTAATCAGAATTAATGCGGGAATTGAGAGCCGACAATGGCAGCTCGGAGAATTCCAGAACCGGGAGGCCTAGAATTGAGTTAGCGTAAATTTACCCGCGCGTTTGGCCCCGTATTACACTTAGTATTAATGCGTCGGACGGGGACACCACGTCGGGTTTGCATCGGGCATTCCTGAAGGGCACGATACCGCGCGTGTGTGAGCACGCGAATGCACACGTATCCGCGGGCTTTAGTCACGGGCTGACGGTCGACCGCGCGGCCATCATCTAACCGAGAGGATCGAGCGCGCAATGTGTCCCTTTGTTTTGACTGATCGCCACCAGACCGTGGCCCTCGCTGTCCCTTTTGCCCCTTGGTCAAGCGAATCCCCGTGGTTTTCTGCGTGGTTTCCCCGTCGCGATCCTCGTCATTTTATTGCCACCTTCAGGAATCCGACGACGACACCCAGACGTCTATTTGTCAGGTGTCAACGCCGATCGATCATGGGGACAGGGTTGACGGAAGGCGATTTTTCTCGCAACCGCGCGCGTCCTCACACGTGTCGCGATGTCGAATTTTTCAGACGAGTAACCCCTGGTCCACAATCTTGCTTTAAGTAAGCCGTGAGCCATTAGAAATTAACCAATCACGGGCATTTATTCCCCTCACTCTCACCTGTGATTGGTTCATTTCTTACGACTTAAGGCTTACAGCTTGCTTAAAGCAAGATTGTGGACCAGGGGTAAGGGTCAGAGCACAAAGCAACGTAATAGCTTATGACAAAGGCGTAAGCGTAAACGTAGATAGCGCACAAGCTTCGGCGTAAAAGTAACGTCATATCTAATTGGAGGTAGGTACGACATACGCCAAAGCTTGTGCGCTATCTACGTTTACGCTTACGTCTTTGCCGTAAGCTATTACGTTGCTCCGACCCTAAGAATCGCGGGGGAGAGAGGGGGCGTGACAGAAGATGCATCTGCTCTTCGACGTTCGATTGCATTCGATGCGCATAACGTTATTGTCGGTCGCGACTGTGCGCGAACGCCACGTCTGGCGATTCGTAGCCATCGAAACGCATTTTTTTAAATACGAGCCGGGAGAGCGAACAGCACTTAGCGCGCATCCGGATAAAACACTCTCGCCCCGCCGATAATCTAATATCGAACATCAACGGCTGGGAAACGCTGGGCCCCTCTACGCTCGTCGAACTCAATTCCGTGCGCATCAAACTTCGTCGAATCGCCCGCGAAGCTGTTCGCTGCCGTAGGACCCCCGCCAGTTAACCCTTTCCTGGCCGAATTGATTTTTTTATTTCCACTTTTTCATCGATTTAACGTCGCGTATCGATTTATCGTTGGCGATGCGAGTCTTTTGAAACTTTGTAATTGAGATTTATATGTCCCGGCGGTCACGAAAGAGTCGCGGCACGCTCGTCGATTTCAAGCTACAATTCATATTAATCTTTAATTACGCGGAGTCTCCGAGACTCCACTCACTTCTTAAGTTTATATAATTGTATGTAGAGCTTACATTTTGTAAGATTTCAGGTAATTCTTTCTCGAAAGAGAAGCAGAAAGAATTTCTCTCTCCACTTTAATTGCAATTTTAGCACTTATACAATATTTACGATTAATTGCTGACGCACGTAGCTCGCGCACGTGGACTGTTGAAGTACCGCCGCAGTGCGAGAGTTTTCTTCTTCCCAAAGGTTTTGTCACTTTTACGATTGTACGAATGTAGAGGAAAGTCCTCTACTATGAGATACGAGTCTAATACGAGATAGCAGGAATTCAACGTCCAAATTCAATCGCAAATCTTTTTTCGCAACGATTACACGATCTAACAATCCATTTTCCACTAAACACATTTCCCTCCAGAGGCAGTAAATTTATGATGAAACCAATAGATGATGCACCCTCGGAAAAGATTTCTGTTACCGAGACAAAAAATATTCTTGACGCATTTCTAATTCTCACAACCCTATTTAGTATAAAAATAAAACAATGTCAAAATAAAATCAATAATTTTTATTCTCCCCTATCGAATTAAAAAAGATTGACTTACTATATTGAGACAAGAGTAACTTTATATATTTTTGCGTTTAGAATAAATGTTTCCTACATCTTACAACGCACAAAGTTGGCGCCACGATATTCGACAAAAGACGATACTATCATTTTATTCTAGGTTTTAGAATTTTTCATTTAAGATTAAAATATTGCTTTCTCTATAATAAATATGATTGGCGCTATATCGATCCTATTTTATGATACATTCAAGTGTAATAGCGTTGGATCCGGAAATTTTTTCTGTTGGTGCAGAAAGGATTTCTTTTACCGAGACAAAAAATATTCTTGACGCATTTCTAATTCTCACAACCCTATTTAGTATAAAAATAAAACAATGTCAAAATAAAATCAATAATTTTTATTCTCCCCTATCGAATTAAAAAAGATTGACTATATTGAGACAAGAGTAACTTATTTAAATGTAAGTTTAGAATAAATTTTCCCTCCATCTTACAACACACGAAGTTGGCGCCACGATATTCGACAAAAGACGATACTATCATTTTATTCTAGGTTTTAGAATTTTTCATTTAAGATTAAAATATTGCTTTCTCTATAATAAATATGATTGGCGCTATATCGATCCTATTTTATGATACATTCAAGTAGAACAGCATTGGCTCCGGAAATTTTTTTCTGTGGATGTGCCTATTGATTTAGCAGAAACTCCGCTATCCCACATTAGGGGACTTTCCTTTATAGATTATCTAGATTTCTAAAATGATCAGCAACAGAACCAAAACGAGGCCCTTTTATGAATCCCGTGAATTCCATTAACATTCTTCCGTAAATGCATATCTCGTATTTTATCGCTCGTTTATATTTTCTTGTTAATAATCGCAGAACTCTAAGATAACTTATATATACATTCCTTGGAGAGGTGGACAATGGTCACGGTTTGAATTTGGCCCTCTCAGTAGTTTAATGTTACTTAATTTCTTGTATGCGCAGTAAAACGGGGAAAGTAAGCGCGAGTAGTAGTTAAAGATTGACGCGAATGAAATTAATCAGTATCTTCGGTATCTCGCTTCGGCTAAAATATTTCACTCGGATGGAATTGATACAACATAGATATTAATTAAGGTCGAAAGTGTAGGAAACCGTTCGACAGTGTATGTATAATTGTTTTGCATTATTCGGCCGACCCATCGCTTGTCCTGTTTAACGTGTTTGGAAGCGATGTGACGGTCGCGTGGCTTCTAGAATCTTCCTTTATCCTACTAATCGGGATGTAGCAGTACACAATCTTTTGAATCTATTTTATATTATGTATTAATCGTAAGTGTATTCTTTAGAACAGTATAATCACATCAAGATATATCATTGCAATAACTGAGTGCTGATCCCTGTCTGGAATAAACTTTTGAGCATTACTGTCGCGAAACAACTACCTTAAGCCTTGTTTCCAACCGATTCTTATATTTAAAGATCATCTTGAATACCTCTTGCAACATTAATTGTCCAGAAAAATGGTCTGTACAGCGTTTACACGGATCATTTTTTGACTAAATACTTTGAACACGTATTTTAGACAAAGTTAAATATAAGAATTTACCATAAACGAGCCTTAGTGTGCACTCAGTGCGCACGAGTGCAGGTAACCGAATTCGCCGCTAAAATTGGTTCGAGATGCGAGAGAGAGAGAGAAAGAGAGAACGGAGAATGTTCGGCGTTGAATATTTCGCAAGTATTGTAATGAATATTTCGGGCGAGCAACGGCCTTGTTACGGTATTTGGCTGTTTTTCTTTCGGGAAGCGTTACTTTGTTTTGATAAGGTCGCCGCAGCGGACGACGGCGGCTCGAGCCGCCGCGCCGCGCGCCGCCTCGTCCCACACGGCAATACGTTTCGAGCCGCGATCGCCGCCGGTCGGGAAGCGATCGAGCGCGACTCACTTCACACGGAACGCGATGTCGCCGCGACCGCGACGTGCCGTGGATTCTCGCTCGTGCCGTGTCTTCGCTCCGGTTGAGCGTAACCGCGAGTGGTTATCGTCGCGCGTTTCTCGCGCGGAAAGGCGCATCCAGCTAAGAAGAAGTGGCGAGTCGTTTGTCGCGAAGTCATTTGCGCCCGCGGCTCCCTTTCTCGCCTCCCCCTCGCGGATATTCCGGAGTCCCGGCGCGATAAAGTGCCTCGTGATACGAAGCTCGATTATCCCCCTACGGCCGTTAAAATTGGTGATTTACGAGACCGCGAGTTTAACGGGCGCGATTAGCGATGAAACCGCCGAGGTGCGACGGCCGTTTGGCGAGGCGATTATTTCGCGTCGGTTTTTCCGGCGCGGTTAAAGCGCGCCGGCGATTATGTTTGATATCGGGAGTGCCGGCATGAAGCGTCGCGCGATCGTAATTACCGTGTTTTACCGCGAGTGAACGTTGAGTGAGCCATGAACGAGCACCAGCCGAGGAGGCCGAGAGAGGAGGAGGAGGCCCGGGGGGGCGTCGGGCGACGGCGGAGCAGCCGCAGGGTGAGTAGAGCTCGTACATCATTTTATTTGTCGCTCGCGAGGCTAATCGCTCGCGCGATTACTACTCGATGCGCCCAGGAATGAATTTTACAAATGCTGATTACGTCGAGCTTGATTTTAATTCGGTGAATTTTTCCTTTTGCAGAAACGCGCTGTGCTCCCGCCGCTGCGCATCGTGTGTCGGTGAGTGTCACGATATCGTTCCATTTTAATCCGAGGCGATCGACTCGTGCAATTTCCGCCGGACACGTAATGAATCGAGAATCTACAGGTTTTACGGAGAAGTGCGATATTTCGCGAGTCGACCGCCTCGAAACGGACGGGCTAGATTGAGGCTGAAATATTTAATCCCGGAGCAAACAGGTCGTAAGGGTCTGAGGTCCAATTTCACCAAACGTCGCTTAACTTATTTCTAGTCTCACAAGTTTAATTTATGTTCGTCTCTTTCTAGGGTTGAAACAGTTGAAAGGAGACAAAGAACGAATTAGACTAAGTTTAAAGTTAACCAACGTCGCTTAACACAGTCTTAGTTTAATTCACGTTTGCCTCTTTCCAAAGTAACAGTTGGAATAAGCTTAAAATTAAGCGACGTTGATGAAATCGGGCCTAAACGTATTGATCCGTTTCTGCATTGTAATTTGTTAAATGTTCGAGTTTATCGCTGGGATGAAAACTAAGTAGAAAGAGAAAATAGTATAGACTTGTAACGGGTGACTTATTGATGCTGCTGGAAACGTGAAATGAATTATTTAAGTTTCCCCTTGCGATGTTCATGTTTCATGAATGCGCGCAATGAATATTGGAAGAAGATGTCAATTGTATTGTCTGAAATGAAAATAAACCCACAAAACAATAGTGAAATACAGTAATAGTGAAATACTATTACTCTTTAGACGCGTCCATTTTCTGCGATTTTTCTTTATTCCTTTTTATATATTTTTTGCAAATAAAATATTATCTTTGCGATATTCAGGATTAAATATTCTAAATTGGCGCCAGGTAATTCGTAGATATTTTTCCGATTCTGATATTTTATATCTGTCGCAAGTGAAATAAGAATCGAATGAAAGTAGAACATAGAACATTAATGCGACATGACAGTAAAATATGCTAATAAGTGTCACTTATATGAAGTTTTTATGTCGCGCCAGTTTGAACTTTTGCATCTGGTCCAGCCGTACTTATTTAGAACTTGACATAATCTGACATTTGAAATTAAGTAAAATAGTATGCGAATGTGCATCGAAAGAAAGCGAAATCAATGGCGATATTTATTGAATAAGGCAGATAGTCGTTCATAGGTCGTAAGTTTGTTTCCACTTTTCTCTAAGCACAAGTGGCAGAAGTCGGTTATAATTTTACACGTAATGCAAATCCGGAAATACAACAATGTCCTGGGTAGCTTTGTCGTCTCTTATACTTCTTTTCAAGTGTGACATGATCTTGTGACACGAATTAGCGTTTCGTGAGACCACCGTGAACTTCTGTTTGCAAGATAACAGGATTTGTTTATAACATTTCCACGTTTCTCTAAGCAGAAGTGACAGAAGTTTGTTATTATTTTACACGTAAAGCAAATCCGGAAATACAACGAACTCGAAATGGAGACAGAGGTGCGATATGCAATTCTCAAAAAAAAAAATCTGTTCTGTTCGGTTTTATTAACTGCAATCACTTTGACAAGACATTTGTCAATTTCGGAGGTTTCACGGAGATGTTAACGAGGTTAAACGGGATCGACCGCGGACCGGAAAGGGAGAAACGGGGAAAAATAGGCGGGGGGGGGGGGGAATGCGGGGATGTGAGAGATTGTTAAATGAAAGGGTGGACTCGAGGTGTGACACGAATGGCACATTTTTTTCGTGGCGATGAGAATTAATGGCCGGTGCACGCACAACGGCCCGGCGTGGCTCGTGCAGCCTCTCACTTGCACGAGCCTTCCGTTTTAAATACTTGTCCCCCCCCCCGCGCTCTGCCCAGCCCCCGCCGCGAGGTTTGCACCGCGGTCTCTCGCAAATTGTTAGCGTTTTACTGCACTCCCGTGCTCTCGCCAAGCCCGATTAAGCATTTAATCGTTGAAATAGTGTTCGCGGTATCAGTCACATTTCCGAAATACGAAACCGTCGGTCGACACGCGTATTTCGCGAAGATTTGTTTCCGAGGGTTTTTTTTTCTATTCCGAGGGGTGTTTTTTCGGAATTTGTGTAAAGCTAGCGCCACTCTATGCGCGATTCGTGATTCGTATGGACTGAAAAAAAATCCGATTGCATTAATTAAAAATCACGTAGATTCAACCAGTCGTCTGTTAGAAAATGGACGAATCAGAACTTTACGACTTACCAGATGTGTAGTGAACCAGATGTCTAGCAAACTTCTGAAATATCGGGCCCTATCGTGCCAACTAGAAATTCTGCTTGGTTTAAGTACATTCTATAATATCATACACGTCTTATTGATACAATCAAAGCATTTTTCGTAGTGTATATTCGTGAATAAGTAGTGCATCCTCAGAAAGGATTTCTGTTACCGAGACAATTCTTGACGCATTTCTAATTCTCACAACCTTATTTAGTATAAACATAAGACAACGTCAAAATAAAATTAATAATTCTTATTCTCCTCTGTCGAATTAAAAAAGATTGACTTATTATATTGAGACAAGAGTAACTTATACAAATGTAAGTTTATATATTCTTGTGTTTAGAATAAATTTTCCCTCCATCTTGGTACCGCGATATTCGACAAAAGACGATACCATCATTTTATTCTAGATTTTAGAATATTTTATTTGAGATTAAAATATTCTTTTCTCTATACTAAATATGAATGGCGCTACATCGATCCTATTTTATGATACATTCAAGTGTAATAGCATTGGATCCGGAAATTTTTTCTGTGGGTGTGCGTAGGAAAAATTGGTCGATTCCCCGTGCGCAATTCGCCATGCGTAATGAAAATAGTGTTTTTTCTCTTAGTAATATTGAAACGTGACTAATTGCAGACTTATGATACAAGTCCTGTGATAACAGGTAAAGATTAAGAGTTGTCCAAGTTAACGCGAACGAAACGACAAATGACAAATTACGAATGATAAACTGCAAATCACGAATTACGCATAGTGTGGCGCTAGCTTAATACACATCCGCTTTTAAATTGATTTATTCAGATGCATTCCACAATAAGCATAATGGGTAAAAGATGAGTATAATTGAATTTAGAGCTCGTTGATGCACCAAGTATTTTGGTTTATTAAACACGCAATATAAGATATATATAGGGCAAGATAAAGTATAACATGAACAAAAAGAGAGACAAGATAATGTAATGCAATATTAAAGGATAATTGAGAATTATAATTTCAATATAATTTTGGTAAATGTAATTAGCCGGGACGTCGATTTGACGTGATTATGTAAATTCTTGTGCCTTAATCTCTGACGACATGAGTCCTCGCCGACTTCCAAACGCGTGTAGTTCTATGTATTCGCGGAGACAAGAAGCTATCTTGAACCTCGTCTCTTATCTACTACATGATGAAGAGGGTTGCAGGCTCGGATACCTCGGTTGGTCGTGGAGTTTGCGAAGGAGCGTTCGCTGCGGAGATTAAAACTGACGGAAATCGTTATTTCACTGTTAAAGCGATCCGAGTAATATTTTTTACGACGAAGTAATATTCACAAGAAGTCGCGAAATGATCACCGAAGGTGTATATTGCGTTCTTAAATTTTGCATTTGTTTGGATATTAGAAACGAGTGTTGAAATTGTTATTTCCCTTTTTGTATTTTTATCTCAAGTTATTTATTGTTACTGCTCTGAGTAATCCTGATGTATTGTTTTTGGAAACAGTTGAAATAGCAAATAACGAAACAGTAAATAGATAAAAAAAATCAATTTTAGAGTAATTGTAAGGTCGGTTGCAATATTATGTACGTCACGCCAGCGTGTCGGAGTCATGTCTATATTTGAAATGCGCAACATCGAAAATTATGTCGCTGGATTTATTTCGGGAATATTCATGCGCTATCGATATTTGACCGATCGCACCGCAAATTTGGAATGTTCTAATCTCTTTGCCGAAATTTGATGACAATGTTCGTTTTGTAATTAATTATTCAATGACAAAGATGTTAATATAATTCACAAATAGATTTAATATCGCCAGTAATATAAAACCAATGATATGTAGTTTTTCAAAAACGACCTACACTGGCCAATGTTTTTAGTTAAAAAACAAACGACGTTTCGGTCCCGAATTTGGACACTTTTCAAGTAATCTGCAAACGTACATAACTTAACACTAAATATTTCTTTAAAAAATATAGCGCAAATAATTATAGCGAAAGTAAATTGCAAATCTATACCTCTTCACACAATTGTTACTGATCTCATATCGCTCGTTTGGCCAATATCATTATGTTAATAAGCTGTGTACAAGCGAGAGAGTCATTACACTTTACGTTGTTACGAATTAATAAGTGTTAAGAGTGAATAAAGATAAATAAGAATAAATAAGAAAAAATAGGAATAACTATCGAATTGGCGAGACGCCCGCCTAGAGTGTAAGGAGGTCCAGGTTCAAATCCTAGCTGAGGTACCTAATATATTTCGCAATGAATTTCTTTAATTAGAATTTGCCAGCCATGGATCGTCATGCAATTTTCTACATTGATTAATCAATTACTGGCGTTAAATAATTCTTTGCGTTAGGAATAAATATATTCACCCTTGACATTTATTAATTCGTAAAGTGTAATGACTCTCTTGCTTGTACACAGCTTATTAACATAATGATATTGGCTAAACGAACGGTATGGGATCAATAACAATTGTGTGAAACGGTGTAGATTTGCAATTTACTTTCGCTATAATTATTTGCGTTATTTATGTACGTTTGCAGATTACCTGAAAAGTGTCCAAATCCGGGACCGAAACGTCGTTTGTTTTTTAAATAAAAACATTGGCCAGTGTAGGTCGTTTTTAAAAAACTACATATCATTGACATTAATATATTTTGAAAATATCACTTTTCGAAAAATCATCAATTAAGCCCTCCTATAATACCATAAAAGCGTTACGTTATTAAAAACAATGAAATTTTATGCGTCCCAAACGGATATTTTTATGTGTCAAAGTGGTGTTTTATTTTAAATATTGCCATAAATTTAAACAAATATCGGCGTCACTTTCTACTGTAATTTTAAATCGATTATCAAGTCTCTCGCAAACGAATACATCGTGCAGCAGATTGAATGAAATTTCCGACATAAATAGCTCAGAAATTGTCATATGCCTGATATCGCAATCTATTCCAAAATCTATATCAATCCACGTCAGTCTAAATTATTCGTTGATTCGAAATAGATTTATTTATAGACTTATGTATTATATTCTATATAATTCCATTATTCACTCATAGTGTAAGAAATAGATGATCGCAAAATTATAACTGCTTTGCGAAATAGTCCGTTAAAATTTAATCCCAGCTATTTCCGTTATCGTCAACGAGTCGTTAAAGAATTTATCTCAATTAATTTTCCCCGTAATCTTTTATATACGCCATATTTTTCCATCTCTCGGATAATAATTGACTTGTCTCAAATCGTACGTTTGGTCTAGTTCGAATTAAAATCATCAAAGCTGCGCCATCCGACGCCGCTTATTATCCCATCATTAAAGTTACGATCGCGTCAAATCTCTCAGCATCCATCCCGGGCATCCTCCGTTCATCTCTACCTGTTATCCTTCCGCAATCTCCACGCCCACCTGAATTCGCACTTTGCATGCGTTCGCGAGGAATCCCTTCTCTCGCATCCTATTATCTTCTCTCTCTCTCTCTCTCTCTCTGTCCCCTCCGCCCTCCGAGGGCGCCAGAAAGGTAGAACGAAGAGAGTTCACTTCCGTTGAATATTTCCTACGCGACGCGGCCCGCGTTATCCTTGCCTCGATCTCTTCACAGATTCCCCTCCGCTCCGCGAGATCACGATCGGTTGGTGAACTCGTTCGGAAACGGCGCGAATCCTTCGGGGTTTAGTGGAATTTCGCGACCCCCCTCAGGCTAAAAATGAACAGTTTTCCATTCGATTCAATCGCCTTTCCGTTCAACTATTGAACAATACTATCAATGTTATTTAACAAACGACGGTAATAAAGAGAGGCACATTTCACGAGCATTCTCGTTAAATGAGGGAAGAATGTAGCTCGATACCCGTTACACCAGTCGACGGACAGTAACATAACGGTTTCGGGGGGGGGGGGGGGTTGCGAGAACGCGTTGAAGAAACAAAACGGTCTCTCTTTAGACGTTACGGCCGGGGAGGAGAGGCGGAAGGGGGTTGAGACGGTAGGGGCAGAGAAACGGCAGAGTGCGGTTTGGAGCAAACTGAAAACCGATAAACCCGCGATGTCTAGACGAGCCGCGTTTATTTATGTAACAATGTCGGGTGCCCGCCGACGAGCAACCGCGGGCCGCCTGCGCGCCGCCCGCTCTTATCGGCGAACTTTTCACGGGGAGTTTTGCGCTTCCTCCGCGCGCCGAGTGGCCTTTTGTGCGGCGAACGTCGTCGCAGCACCCGGGGAAAATCTCAAATGCGGTACGCGACGTCGCCCGTAACGGGGAGATTGCGCTCGAGGACTAGTTTAGGCTCGATCGATCCGGCTAATCGACCCGTCGTCCGATTTAAGGGAATCCTAAAACCGTCTGTTTTATCGACCGTTCTTCGTTAGAAGTAATCTTTTAATTGGCTTTGTCAGTAAAGCCATAGTGTCGACGATGCTAGAATTCGATTCAAAATCTCGGCCTGAGCAAGGTGTAGCTAATAAAATTGATGCTTTTTCGTAAAAGTTGCAAATTGATTGGCTATAAATTTCTCGGACCGAAAATGAAAATGTCGACGTTTTTAATTCCGTCTCCCATCTTATCGAGTTTGCCAGTGGCTCCTAGGATCCCCGCATTGGCTAAACATTGGCCCGATACAACCAAATTACTGTGCTACATAGGGATCGGTTGCATTTCGACAAATGCGAGTTTTTATTTTTCCAAGTAATGCTGTTGCATCTCAAAAGTATGTTTCGAGAAGGAAAAACGCGGCACATTATTGACATACACCGTATAAAAATGTATACGGGGTTGTATTCTCCCCCTCCCACGTGCAACTGAACACTTAATATAGTTATTGTCAGTTATTACGTTGTTCGTGCCATATACAATTCAGTAATTGAGTTGCTACGTGAAAGCTGATAATTATACTGATTGTAATTTAATTATACTCATCGATCTGCCCATTAAATTCTGCAAAATGAGATTGCGTTAAATACCAACGATGTATTTAAATGTATACATATATGCATCTTGGTTAATGACACGAGTTAATAGGTTCATGCCTCTTGATTCTTTGTTCTTTTCTTACAAAGTCTAGATTTCTCATAGACATTTTTAACTTCTACGCTGGAGGTGTAACAGCAGATAGGATTTTCGTTGACCCATTTTTGTAACATATTTAAAGACAAATTAACATAAAATAGCTCTCTCTCTCTCTCTCTCTCTCTCTCTCTCTCTCTCTCTCTCTCTCTCTCTCTCTCT
>NW_011967151.1:1048589-1058242 GCF_000949405.1 Vollenhovia emeryi
CTCTCTCTCTCTCTCTCTCTCTCTCTCTCTCTCTCTCTCTCTCTCTCTCTCTCTCTCTCTCTCTCTCTCTCTCTCTTTCTCTGTCTCTCTCTCTCTCGCGAAGTAATTCCACAACCGTAATTACGTTGGAAATAACAGTACGACTGTCGTCGTCTGTGCAACCACTGCATTAAGCACGCCCATTCTCGCGACGTCAATTCTCCTTTAATTACGTCGATGTGAAGAACGGGAAAGTGACAAACGCGCGCGGATGTCAAAGCGAGGAATAATTAGTGTGTGTTAATGACTTACACGCGACACGGTCACCGCCAATGCGGCGGAGATATTTGCCTTTGTACGCCGCGTGTATGGGCGCAAATTACGAAATACGAGCGGGCGCGGGCGACTGCGGGAGCGACAGGGAAACCTTTATTGAGGCCGTCTGCGGTCTCCCCGGCCCTCTTATTCTTCGTGGTTAATGTGAGTCACGGTCGCGGATTGCACGACGATGCGAAATATCTCATTGCCTCTCGCGCGTTTCTCTCACGTCGAGAATCACCGGGGCGCGGACACGCCGCGAATGGCCGTTCGGCGCGAACGTGAATAAGACCGGTGGAGAAAAACCCCCGTGGTGCGTGTGTACCTACTCCGCCGCTTTGAATATCATCAAACAGTCGGGCCGGTCGTCGTAATTCCACCACGTCTGAATTCACCGCGTCGCGCGCGCGCGCGTTTTGCGCCGCGCGCAGCTTGCGGGCTCGTTTTTATTCCCCGGTGGAATCTAAAGACCCATGAATTTGCTCGGGACCTTATTCAATTTAGTACCGAGCTCACTGCACGCTGGCGTCCAATAAAGCTATTCGATAACCGACGAGCGTGTCTATAAATATCTATTCGAGTAGCGGTCGTGATAAAAAGACTCGGATTTGATTAAAAAAAAATTAAAGGAAACGTCCGCTCAACTTAGCGGTATACTCCAAATATATTTTTCACCTTTCTGTTCCTCGGGCCTCTCTCTTTGTCGCGAACGCGCGGATTATTTTCGCACCTGGATGATGCGCGCTCTCCTATAATTAAATCTGCAGATTGCGTCGCCCTTTTTTCCTTTCGCCGTAAACGCAACAAGTTGCGCGCAAGAACGTGACGAGATTTATAGTGGTCCGGCATCATCGCTGTATATTCGTAGCCGCCGGCGGCTCTATTACCGGCTTTTAATCCGCCGGATTCCGTCGAAACGAGACCGGCGCGTCCCGGCGAGGCTCGCGGTTGGATCCCAAGATCGTCTCGAGAGAAAAGCTGGGCCGTCGTGTTGTCCGCCGTGTACCGTTTTGCGCCCCACGAGTCGCCATTGTTATCGCGGTCGGCGGATCACGGCGAGAGGATAACATCGTTCCGTTACGCTGGACGCGAAATGGATTTCATTACGTTCCGCTCGGTTAAAGCGGCAAAATATGGAAACGGTCTTCGGGAACTCCGCTAAAGGTAAACTGCCGTGAATTTATGAATGAGTCGGCACTCTCGCTGCTTCTCGTCGCGCACCTCCCGTCCCCTCCCTGCCTCTCCGCACGCCTGATTAATTCTTCGAGGTAATGTTATTTAATTGCGACCGCTGCGGCGATGGCGATCGGTGAATAGTAAGAGGGCATTATTTTACAATCTGCGACTGTCGAGGAGGAATTCAACGACGAACGACGAAAGGATGCTGCGAGTAACGACGCAGTTTTTTTTTGCAAGTGTAAAAACGGCGAATTTAATTTATAATCGGTGAATCGAGGACTCTTTATTTGTTCTTTAATACATACATTGAAAAAAATCTGATAAATTCAACCAGTCGTCTGTTAGAAAATGGATAAATCAGAATTCCTTTAGGATTTACCATGAAAGATATTTCATAACCAGAAGTTTACTAGACTTGCACTACACATCTGGTAAATCCTAGGAATTGTGATTCGTCCATTTTCTAACAGACGACTGGTTGAATCTATCAGATTTTTTGTCCAGTGTGTAGAATAGACTTAAGTGTACATTGCATCGGTTATTTGTTTGTAGGTAGAATAGACTAATTTGTATTAAATAATCGGCCCTTGACATATTCAGCAATAGTTTAACAATTTACTAATTCGGGGCATTTGCGAAAATTCGGGTTACGAAGATAATTCCATTACTAGCACGAACATGTTGAGAGAGTGAGTTACCAAACCTGCTACGCAGGCTGCCGAGCACAGTTTACAATTTCACGTAAATATCGTTAAATGATGCGAGAGGGAGATTAATGCGATTTACTCGGGCTATTACTCGAGCAACTAATTAAATACTCAATGAATATCCGATATTAAAGCGCTGACATTTTACGGATTTGTGTAACTCGTGAAACATAATTAATTCATTTGTAATATAATACATTCGGCGGATCAATCAACCCGTCTAACGTCGCATCGTTACGTTTTATTCTCTTCCGAAGACAGTCTCTGCGTAGAAACTAGATAGAAAGCGACAGGCTGCCATCTGTTTGAATTCCTCCATTTAGAAATTTCATTCTCTGAAATCTTGGTGCAATTGACGTCTTGGACAAAGCTCGAGCCAAGGTGAAAAAACGCGGATTAAATTTTAAACTTGATTTGAGCTCCGCGTTTTCAAAATTGAGATTTAAACGAAATCGCTCGTGTTTCTTTCACGTGGCGCGATAAAAAAACTCGGCGACACGCGAAAAATGTCAGTCATTGGCTGACCGAGAAGAATCTATGATGCATCGGCTCGAAATCTCGTCGGTGCAATCTAGAAAGTCGAGGTGGACCCTTACAGTCGCTGCCTGCAATCGGAGGTCCGGATCCACGCGCATACGACGATATCCCCACATAAATTGCGCGGGGCCCTCGGCGGCGGTGGCGTCGTCGATTTCGTTCTTTTTGCGCGGTGTCAGTGTCGGGGGCTTCCCTCTTTCTCTCTCTAATGCTTTAAGGATGCTGCGGCGCACCGCCGCCACTGCATCTCGCCGGGACCATGCACCGTCCGCGCGCGCGACTCGACCGCTTCATTGATAAAACTGGCCTAGCAACAGCGAATTTTTCACGCGGTTGCTCCTTTCTGTTTCACGTCGAAAGCTCCGACGCCATCGCGTCACTAGACAGAACGTATATTCGATAATTCGCCACTAACCAAAGTCTGCAGCTAAAACGGATTGTTTTTTTTTTAAAGAAAAAGTGGGTTTAACGCTAAGGTTTTGTCGCGACTTTAAAGAGGATCTTTTCGTTTTAATAATACTATATTATATTAAGTTAAGTAATAAAATAAACGGCTCGGAGCCTGAACAAGGTTGTAGTGTCGAATAAAAATATTTTAATTACAAATGGAACCGTTTCGGTCCTTATTGGACCATCCTTAGTGTAAAGAAGAGATAAGTATGGTTTAACACATGAATAGATTCGCAAATTAAATATATACAGAAAATTACGCAGTCAATACACTGACAAAAATTTTTTTTAAACGAGGTAAATAGATTTACTTAAAAAATTTGTTTTACTGAAGTCAATATTTATTCTATTTAAATAAAAATATCAAATCTCAAGTAAATCTGTGTATTATATTAAGTAAATTAATTTAAATCATTGTATTTTCTACATTCAACTAACGATTTCATGAGATAGAGAATGCTATTTATTAAATGAAATCATTGTTTTTTGTTAAATAAGAAATCCAATTTTCTTCGCTGTAAAACTTACCATATATCTTAGTAAACACTTTTTAATTCAAAATTTTCTACTGTTTGATATTTAATAAATACTTAAATTAAAGAAATGCATATTTTAATTTGTTTATCTTTTAATTTAAGTTAATAAGCTTGTAGGAGCCACCTAAGGAATAATTTTCTTGAGTGAAGTAATTATTTTTTATTAAGACATTTTTTATCACTGTAGTGTAAAATTATAATAAATTATGAAACGGTAGTACATAAAGCACGGCGCAAGTGAGTATAACGTGTTGAATTAAAAAGAAAGAGTTGGAGCCGTGTTGAACTGTGTGGATGATGTTACTGTAATCGATTACTATATACATTTGTAATTAAAATATTTTTATTGGACACTACAGCCTTGTTCATAGGCTCTGAGCCCTTTCTTTTATCACTTGATTTTGTCACACGAGCCATTGGCTATTTATTATATCAAGTGCTATACTGTGTTGTATTAAAATACTTGATTACATTATATTATATTATTATATATCAAATTAATTGAAAAATGGATATTTATTAATATTTCCATCTCTTTCGATTTATGTTCAACTTTCATCCACTTTCAAGTTTAATCGCTCCTAAATCAAATACTACCGGCATATCTCGGGACCCCCTCAATATCCCGAAGAGAATCCAAGTCAGAAATTTATGCAGATCTGAAGTGGACTTGAAATTCTTTCTTCCGAGAAAAGTCCTCTCCCTCCTCCGTCCACATTCGTCTCCGAATCAAACGACACGCGGACAGCCCCCGGAACACTCGTAACGGTGTCTCCTCACGGAAAATAAATAAAACAGAGTACGAACGGGCGGCGTGTATACAGCGATCGCAAATACGGTCCCTTTCGAGGGAGCTCTTTGCCAGGAGCCGTCCCCTGAGCCCGTTCTCGAAGTCGCCTCCTCTGTCGTGCGCGCACAGCGAGAGCGTATATTTTTCAGAAGTATCGCATCCACGGTACAGGTGGCTCAGGCCTTAAAAATGCAGTAAAGGGAGGGAAGGAGGGTACGTAAGGTCAAGAGGTGGTTGCGAGTGGCGGCGGGTTTCTCGAGTGCCAAACGATTCAATGTAGAGGCTCTCTTTTACGACCTTCCAGCTCCCTCTCTCTCTCTCTCGCTCTTTCTCTTTTCTTTTTTATTTTATCCTTTTCCTTCTTTCGGCATCTCGCTTTCCTTGTCGCTCTCTCCTCGTCCTCACCCTACGTTCGAGCCACTCGCTCGTATTCCCTTCTTGCGCGATTCTATCTGCGCTTCCCAGCTTTTCTGGGTCAAGTGTGAAGGAGCGTTCGACCGAACAGCGTTGATGATTGGCCGTCCAAAGCTCGACGTTTTAGATACGCCAATCGGGAGTGGCTTCGTAAAAAAAAAAAGACAGGAGGGAGTTGATCTAATTTCTAATAGACCAGCGTTAATCTTCACACTGGTCGCAGCCGCGATCTTCGAATAGACAAATAATTTGAAAGTACAGCAGACGCATTACTCGAGTATCGGTGAACAAGCAGCTCGTCCGTTTCATAGTACTCGCTTACCGAAAGCTTTCTTTTAACTTTAACCCTCTCTTTTTAACGTTATTCCTTATTTTTTGATCTCACTCCAACACGTTTCTTTTCAATCTGCGAGACTCCTTTCGGCAACATCTCGCCGGCGGCGGCGAGAACACGCCTTTTCCGGACGCGAGAGCGCTTACACGCTGCAAACGGGTCCGGTGCACGAACTGTGCTTAACTGATTTCGCGGCTGAGGCACTTCTGTTAAAGAGGCGGCTTTAGATATCGCCACCGGCGACGGATAGCGGAAAAGATGGATAGAACGAGGGCTATTCTTTAGTCGCGCGAGGCGGAAAGCCGGCGTAAAAAAAAAAGCACGTCGCCGCGCGCGGTCTCGCACGAAGACGAATTGTTCACCGCACCGACACGGTTTTACGGTTTTACCATTAACCCGCTTTTCCACCTTATTGGCGCGTCGTTCTGCCCGAGCACTTCGCTGCCAAGTGCTCGCGCGAGTCATTAGCCGGGGCCGTTCCATCGTTCCCCTCGTTCCTCGTTTTCTCAAGCCAGAAAACTACTTCGCGCAAGTGCATTCTCATCCTAGAATCGATGGGAACATGCTGATTGATTACACGGTTCTCTGGCGTGTCCCGACGGACCCCTCGCATTTGCACTTGTCATGTCAATCGCCCCGTACGCCAAAAAGATCGCGCAGCCTTCTTTCTCTCTCCAGTTTTTTTCGTCCCGCGGTATCTCAATTTTACTGCCGGAGCCTGATACATTTTCATATAAATTACGTCGCGAAAAAGAAATTGATGCGGAATATGCAAATCATTCGCGTCACGCGATTGACAGGATCGTGGATGGGACGGGAATTCCGCGAGCGGTTTATACAGCTTTTATCGTAATCCTTCGACTACTTGGGTATAAATTTTTTCAGAAGCCAATCGCGACGATTGGACCACCGGACAGGCTCGCGTACACGGGCCAAAGGGGGATATCTTAATTCGCCCTGCGCTCCTGTCATTTGCATGCCGATTTTACGACGCACCCTCGACCTTTTTTTCACGACTTTTACGCACGCACGCGTGTATTCGTGTATCCGTGTGACGGGTCTCTGCCTCACGACTGAAATAGTCAAAAGACCGCGATTCAAATGCACAATATCTCTATTAATTTACGATCAAGATAAAAGTCACATTATTATCTCGAGAAGAAAGGAATTGTTATAAATCTTTTTAAATAATGCAACTTCACAGCGACGTAAATTGCTCCCAAATATCTCTCGGCGAGAAGGCAATTTTTTCACCGCCGTGTTAACGTGTCTAATAACCAACGCTAACAAAAGAAACTAAGACCGCGATTATAGCTCGGTTACGCTCCAGAAGGACCAACGGGGAGAAAAAGAGAGCACTCTTTGATTCGCAAGCGAAGGGAAAGAGAAAGAAACGAGGAATAAGAGAGAGGGAGAGAGAGAGAGAGAGAGAGAGAAGGAACGGAGAAAGGACCGCGGTGGGATTACTTAAGTCGTAAACGTCAAATATGCAAACATTGCATTCAGAATTATAATCCCGCCCCTGCCCGAAGGTGCATTCCGTGCCGCCGTGGCGTTTAATATTCTCGTCCTCCCCGCCCTCGCGCCCCCTCGACTTTCCCGCAAAGGCCGGCGCGACGACGTAATATGGTCGCTCGGCGAAACACGTGCGGATGGACCGACCATCGCTCCTGACGAAGGACGACCCCGTACGTGCGAATTTATCCGACGGACTTCCTCGCGCGGGCCTCACGTGTGCTCTCGCGTTTCGGTAGGATTCAACATCGCGAATACCTGCGGCCGCACGCCGCCTCGATTAGCACGTCGATACATTGCACCCTCGAGAAACATTTCTGTTACCGGGACAAAAATATTCTTGACGCAGTTATACTTCTCACAGCCTCGTCTAGTATAAAAATAAGACAATATCGAAATAAAATCAATAATTCTTATTCCCCTCTATCGAATTAAAAAATATTGACTTACTATATTGAGGCAAGAGTAACTTATACAAATGTTGAAGTGTAATAGCATTGGATCCGGAAATTTTTTTCTGTGGGTATAGGGGTCGATGCCGGGAATCTGCCGATAATCTGCTCGTGGTTTCGCTGAGAAATAAGAAGCCACGCTAAGAATAATAAAGATTAAGTATAACAAATGAAACGGGCTAGTATTTTTTTATGACAATTTAAAGAAAATCAGGTGTCAAGTTCACAAAGCCGATAATACGCGCTTTATTATCTCGATGTCATTTTGTTGCAAACTGCTGAAAAACATTATATGACTTTCGGTCAAATCCATTTCGTGGCTAAAATCCGTTAATGCCGTATAAAACGTGAAATTTCCGTTGAAAAATTAATAGTAATAAATCTCGTATCTCCCTGATTTTTCGCGCGAAATGTTCCGCTTATTTGAAAACGTTATTTCACGTATATGAATGTTGTTTATAAAATCGCATGTGGTTTCTTCATAGCGTGAATTTATTACTACACATTGTTGGTAATTTAATTCCTTTATTTCGTGTGACTACTAAATGAGTATCAATGCAGACGCTTGTAAATGAGACACGTGCATTTTACAACGTTCGCATATCGATATGTTAATCATGAAGGTCGACAAATGTGAGACAAAAATGTGGAATAAGATTGTTTCTGAACCCACGCCGCCCGTTTTAAAACGCACTCTCCTGTACGCTCGCGCTTGCACGAGGACGGGTAATCTGATCGTGGACGGACGCGGTGGATTCTGCATTTCTTCGTTTCGATTTCGCGTCGTCGTCGCTCGGTGAACGTTATGTGCATACGGCGCCGGGGAACGCCCGGCTCGAGGTAAGCAAAAACGAGCACGACGGGCGAAATGTACGGCGGAATGTCGGACATTCCGGCGCAAAAATGCAAATGAACAGATTGCGCCACGAAATTGGGATGGCTCCCCGAAGCCTCGTAACACAGGACGTCAGCGATAACGGCCTTTCTCTTTCGGGCAACCCTCGTCAGATATGCAAAAATAAAGCAGAAGATATGACTTTATCCGGCTTTTAATTGTGACGCTAGACGTTTCGAGGGATCGGTAAATCCAGGCGTTTTATCGAGGCGCAGCTCTCGATGCGGGATCGAGAGAGGGTATTAGATATCCAATCGTGAAAATGTTTGCTCGCGTGATTAATAACGAGGCGTTTATGTTGCGTCCAAAACAATGTGGCGCTATCTTTCATTAATTATCGCTTAAAGCAATTGTCATGCTATTCAAATCTGCTGTTCTCGGAAATTCTCAACAGGTGCTTCCTTTTATCGCGATGGATACAGCGATGTAATTCCGATTTTGTAGACATTTAAGGGGATGCTGGAATGTTTCTGGACTTTTGGCATCTTTTGCCCCTAGAACTGTCAATTCGTAAAAATATTTGTGTAATATACAAATTATGTGGCTTCTGTGTACGAACCGACAGTGTTCCACTATTCGAACTAAATCAGAGAACAGCATGGTATCATTGAAATTAAGTAAAAATCTATTCACTCGAATAAGTTATAGGTTAGGTAACCTATAACTTATTCGAGTGAATAGACTTCTTGTTGAGCTCCTAAACTTAATTTCAATGATACCATGCTGTTCTTTCACTTAATCCGAATAGTGGGACACTGTCGGTCTGTGCAGAAAAGCCACATGATTTGTATATTACACAAATGTTTTCACGAATCGACAGTTCTAGGAACAAAAGGTGCCAAAAGTGCAGAATCACTCCAGCAACCCCTTAAAAGCTCTACGCAAGAGAGTCGCGAGTGCGAAAAATAGAAATTTTCGGGGTAAGGGATATTTTTATGCGATTCGCGGATATGAAAGTCTCGCGTGTGATGTCCGAAAAAACGGAAGGGAGAAAAGGGGGCGGTGATTCTTTTTGCGGCTCGCCGCTATTTCAGCCGCCGTTGTCTCGCGGGAGAAGCGGCGCCTGCTCTCGTCGTCAGCTGGTTATTATTTTTACCTTTGATACGCGCAGATTGGTCGGCACGTTGCTATCTAGCGCTGCATTTTCGCTTTTTTCCCCCCCCCCCCCCCGTTCGAACGCACGCCGAGGCGACGCGCAAAAGGAAAAAAAGAGGAAACGGCAATTTTGCGGCAAATAGGAGGCCGATTCGTCACGCGCGAAATCGTTTATTAAAAATACCATCAAGTAGTCACGTCGTTTCAATATAGCGACCAGGCGCGGCATATTAAAAAAATCAATCGGCGTTCGAATTCATGAGACGTCACTTCACTCGAGTTCACGAGGCAGGTGAAAAGAATTTCCCCGGCAGATAAGTGGGTTACACTTATTTTAGCGGCGCCGTTTCGCGCCTGAAATTCGATTCTGCGGTCGCCTTTTTGATTTATCGCGGGCGCGTTCTCCATGCCGTCGGGAGAGAAAAAAAAGGGTGAGAGAGGGGGAGAGAGAG
>NW_011967151.1:1059298-1067626 GCF_000949405.1 Vollenhovia emeryi
AGAGAACGCGACAAAGGTCTCTGTCCCCGCAGCGCGATTGAATTTTAACACCCCGTATAGAGTTATCGGGGGATTTATCGGCTCCTCGCAGGCGTGTAAATCAAACCGGGAACGATCGGCTGGCTTTCCTCGAGTTACAAGTTTCGCCGTTTCGATCTCTCGGCCGTCGATCATGCGTGTGCCGACGCGTCAAAACTTCTTCCCGTGTGTTTTACCGGTAGTAACTCTCGCCGCGAGAAACCCCGTTCGACAGTCTCTCCCTCCCTCCCGCCACCACCCTTGACCATTTCACGCCAGGGAGCCGCGTGAATCCCGAAAACACGTAAATTCTATTAAAACTTTGCGCCGCCTTTTCTTGTCCCGTCCGATACGCGCGTCACCTTATCTCCCCTCTCGTCTGCTCGGTCACAATGGAAATTTCTTCTTTTTTTTTTCGATAGAACAGCCGAGCCTATAAATCGCGATTAGTCGTTGCGATAACGCCCGGCATTGCCTCGTAGCGCGCGCTTATCTGTTATCACGTATTGGGAAACAGCGGAGGCGTTAAATGTCCGAGATTCCACATCTTTGTGTGCCTCTTGGTATCTCTTGTTTTCAAACCTTACGTCGTGTCGCGCGATATAGACGTAAAATCCGGAAGAATTGCCGCTCGTAATTTTCACGGCATCGTTTCGGTTTCTCGTAAGAACGTGAGTTCTCGCGACTCAACGAATTGTCTCTTTCCGATGAAAGTAAACGGATCGATGGTATTAAACTTGAACGCTACTTTTATTAACGCGGCTACTACTTAACGAGTCCTGGTCTGTAAACCAGCGAGATATTACATTCGGGGTACGCTATTGAAAAGACAAACGTTTTTGGATAATTAAACGCGCGACGTAATATCCGCGAGTTTTCACGAGCGGAGCTCTTTTAATTGTGGTACGCGCGCGAAACCTTGCGGTTTCATTAACGCACATTTATCCGATGCTTGGGGATGTTTAAATAAGCGGATACGTGCTACGTGCAAATGAAGCCTGAAGGATATATTTTGGACGAGTCCATATATTTTTCCGTCTTTTTTTCTCCGCGGGACTCGTATTTCGTTTTAATTATAAGGATACATTTTGCCGCCTCTCTCGGACACGCATTATTGTACCGAGAGCACGCGAGATACTAATCTCTATATTTAGCGAAAAAGGGATCGCTGCTTTTTATCGTCGTTTTACATTCGGGAAGGACCGTTTCCATAAATATAAAACCGACCCGTCGTCGCCTCGATCATCCTGCACAATTTATCCGACGTCCAGGAACCGTGTAAATTCGGCTTTTAATTCCGCTAAAGAGATTTAATCTACTTGACTAACGCGCAATCAACGGGGCATATATAAATTCACGCAGCTGCATCCGCGTTGCATCGAACTCTCCGATGTGCGGGGCCTTCGGTGCACGGATGCCTATACCTCTCGCCCGTCTCTCCTCCCTTCGTGGCCCGTTCTCGGCCCGTGCGTTCAGTCTCCGTTGCAGAGGCGGCTGCACTCGCGGCGGTCAGGTATGCCAGGCTTGCAGACGAAAAAAATAAACGAGAAGAAATGTGGAAAGACAAAAAGAGCTGGTGGACATTGCGGCGGAGAGGGGGCGAGGAAAGGTGGGGCGGCGAGGGTCGGGGCGGAGAGGAGAGGCGCGGAAGGAGCCGTAGGATGTGTGGCTGATGCAGTCGAAAAGAGAGAGGGAGAAAATGACAGGACGAAGGATGGGGTGCCGGGGCAGCGAGGGAGAAGAAATCACGGACGAGAGTAGCCTGACCTGGACGACCTGGCTCGATCTAAACAATCGGAGCAGATCGGCCTTC
Organism: Vollenhovia emeryi; assembly: GCF_000949405.1. Classification (NCBI taxonomy): domain Eukaryota; kingdom Metazoa; phylum Arthropoda; class Insecta; order Hymenoptera; family Formicidae; genus Vollenhovia; species Vollenhovia emeryi. Next base: position 1,061,130 of record NW_011967151.1, read on the forward strand.
GAAATATCGTTAGCACCCGTGAACACGTTCTTGCGTGTCCGTGCGCGCGGCACTGAAAGAGAGAGAAGTTCATAAAGCTCAAATGGATGAACGAGACGCGCGATGCGATAACGCGGTGAAATATACGGCTGTGCTAAACGAGGTGTCTCCTCCTCCCCCCCTCCCCCCGCTCGCAAACGAGATTAATTCGCGAGCGCGTCTGTCTGCGGAAAAATCCCGTAATTCGATCGACAAACGGACAGGTGTAAAATTCGAAGCACACGATGCTTGATTAATCGGTACACCATGCCTTTGTCTTTATTCGCTGGGGACTATCGGATTATGCAATACAGCTTCCCTTTCGGCCACCGTGAAGTGCGTCCGTTCTTATCGAATTGCTCGAGGTAACTTGCGAAATTATCGTTTCGTGAAATAACAATAAAATATTTCTGACAAAAGGAGCTTCACCGTGTATCATTTGTGTAAAGATTTCTGTCGTTTCGTAAGATGGGAGATTAAGAAACGCAGTTGCCGAGTAGATCGCGTTGTGTGGAAACTCGTAATAGATGCAAATAGTAAATGCGCAAAATAGAAATGTCTATCATAATTTATCTTACCTATATTTAAATAAATATACGTACACCGTTACATTATTATTAGGAAATAAATGTTGCTAACATTGTAATTACAATTAAATAGCTGGAGGGAGGGTAAACGAGGATTTATTGCCTCATGTCGGAGTGCTCGTGATTAAGCTTGTACGGAGTGACACCGAGTCTTGGATTTAATTTGCATTACGTGCCACAGAGAACGGTGTATCGCCTCCCAATTAAAGCCGCGGGATTATCGAGAAGCTCCCGACATCGTATTAGCACACGTGCGAATGTAAAAGCATTAGCCAGATGCGAGGAGTCCCGTCCCAGCGACGAATGGATCTTGCGCAGATGTAATTTATCAGTTAACACCGCGTAGCCTACCGCCTCTTCCGCGATGCAGAAGAACTGAGTGATTTAGATGATTGCATAACGCGCAATCAATTGAAGAGTACTATCGGAATTATCCGGCATCGATTAACGTTACAGCCGAAAAGCGGCGTCGATTTTATTTTAGCGCGTGTCGCACGTAGCCCCCGAAATGGTGATCTTATCTAATTGTGCGCACGTAACGGCAATCGCGTCGAAATAACGAAATCGTTGAGTTTGATTTGAAAGCAGCGATTATTCAGCTGACCCTTTTACGAACGCGTTATGCTTCCCACTTTTAATCGCAAAATCCTTTTAGCTCCGCTGTCACGTACATTTTGCATTTCGCGGAACGGCTTTATCGCAAGTAAAAATTGAATCTCCTCCGTAATCATATTACTCCGAGCTCTCTCACGCTTTCATTACGCCACCATATATCCAGCGTCGTTGCATTTAACACCGTGATTTCGTACTGCGAGCGAGAACGCTCTCGGCGAAGAAAAAGGCCCAGCCCCTTTGACGGTGCATTAAATATTACAAGAAGATTATGAAGTGTAGGGTCAGATAATGCGATTTTATTACACCATTTAGTAATCGATTTCCAATTACATTTTAAACGTCTGTAAATAAAGTATACAAGTGCAGAGTGTTGTGACATATGTATATGACGACGTTAAATTATAATTTAACTTGGATAGCAAATCTTTATGTCCATAAAATAATGTTGAGATCGAGGGGGAAACCGCTGAGGGCATTGTGGTGTACAGATTCGCGGCATTACTGGGCATTACTAGGCATTTTTTGGGCATTAGTTTGGACATTATAAAGATAACATAAGATAAAATAAGACAATAAGATAAAGTAATGCCCATTGGGCATTAGTGGGCATTGGTGTACAAGATTTTGGTCAGCGGTTTTCCCCTCGGTTGGGATTAAAAGCTAGAGATATTCGTGTATACAGGGTGTCTTATTTTAAGTGATCCACGCACATATCTCCCAAAAATATGAAAGATATGGAAAAACGTAGTTGTTTGGTTCGAAGAAGGACGTAAGGTGGTGCCATTGACTCGACCCCTTATTGTTTATTATACTATCTTATTCTACTAATTAATGTGAACCACTTTTGTCCGAAACATTTTTTAATTTGCCTAATACTTTTTGAGATATTCAAGAGAACATTTATAACTTTTTTAATGTTTAGCTTCTGATATCTCGATAACTGTTTGTCGGGGGGAAAAGTAGTACAGGACTTTTTGATTTGATTTAGTCCCAGGAATATGCTGTTCCAATAGTGTTTCAATTATTGAAAACTTTCGTGCATTGTAACACTTAAAATTTACATATTGTATTTTTTTAACTTAATTTAATTTAATATAATTTAAAATGAGACGCCCTGTATATCCGCAAAGAGGTCAATGAGGAATTAACCGTTTATTTGCGATTCACTATAATCTATTGATTATTTTGTGGGTACGCCAGGCTTGCACACACGATCTGTGCAAACGTGTGCGGAAAAGCCGCGCGTTCCCGCACGCAGCACCGCAACCGTAGGATTTCGAGTGTCCGCAGGACAAAATCTGCGGTTCTCCAGCGAATTCTGGCGTGCCATCGCGTTCAGCCTCAAATTAAACTCCCAGCCTGACGTTTGCATTTCCGATGCATAAGCCCGAGTGCGCCGCAACGCTCGGTTCGGAACACGCGCGATAGCGCGCCGCGCCGCGAGCCACTTCTTTCCGTCGCGTGCGGAGAAATAGCGGAGGCGCGCGTTACGCATCGGCGATTTGCGCGGCCGCGTAATCGTCGAATTTACGCGAGTGCAGGCCTCGGGAAATCGCGTTCTTGAATCGAAAAAGTTACGCGCGCGAATGTCAGTTCCGCGCAGCTTTGCGGAACTCTGTAAAAAGCACGAAGATTGAATCTCTATAAGATAAAGAGCCCAATATATCTCCGCGCCACTTCGCTCCGCGTTCGCCGACGTGTTACAAGAGGCGCGGATTTCGCCGCGTCATTGTGCAAGCAAAGTTCCCCGGCGTCCGAAATATGAATTTTTCATAGTGACACGGGGTTCTATTTTCTTAAGGTTTCGGCGCAAATGAAAAATTCATATTACGGACGTTGCTAACCCGCCCTCGTGCGCGCCACGGCGCGCGAAAGCCTCGGCTCGTCGATGTGGCCGAGCGCTTATCTCCAAGTGCAACAGCGGCCGCATAATAATCCCAAGTTTCCACAGCTTCCAAAGTCCCCCCCCCCCTCTCTCCGCCTATAGAAAACATTTGTTTCCGGGATTAATAGCCGTAATCTCGCGATCTCTCGCGCAATATGAAAATTGATGTTAAACGCGACTCTCGCGCGGCACCGATACCACCCCCCGGGTTGCCCTTCGGAAGAATGTTGTCAGCTTTCATTTCTGAAACTCGATTTTCACGCTCCCCCGCGTGAACCCGCGTGCTCGTTGCTGGACGTGCGTACACTTTTCCATTTCCCGCGCGGGAAATTATCGCCCATCGAGCCGGGCGGCGAGCTGTCGACAAACAAAACGGGGGAGGCCCCCCGGTTAAATAAGGCGGGAGACAGCCGACGAAGCGACGATTATCGCCGGCTCGACGGCCGTGCGCCGATAGCTCTGTCGATTCGTGAAATCGTGTCCGGTGCACCGATGCACTCGCGAGCCGAGTGAGTAGTTTGCGGGGGGGTTGAAACAGACGGACGGGTAGGGCTTATGCTTCGCGCTGATGGGTCGGGGCTGGCACGGCTACTCGATTGGAAATCGCGGGTCGGATCATACGAGTTCGCCAGGTTTGTTTTGGGCTGGCGTGTCGCTGACGCTCTTCGCTACGTATAAGGATGTTTTATTAAAGCGACGTGATTCATGGCGCAGATTATGATGGATGGCCCGCGACGAGCGGGACAGGAGAGACGGGTTTAAAAAGAATCGCTTTGTCAATGAAAATTACCATTTGTTCGCCGGTATTACGCGGGATAATCCGGCGATAACGCCGCGTAGAAATTTTATTATACGACGCTTGTCGAGATAAATGAGGTGAATTTTGACACCGAGGCTGATATTTGACAGGCTCTTGAAACTTTAATAATGTCGGTCATTTCTTATTCCACAAAGCGAGTTAACCCCGAGGGGGTAACCACTTTATAGCTAAAATGTTGTCCCACCGATTACACGATTTCATTTGATTACAAACACTCCCATCTAATTGCAAATCATTTTCTTATATGCGCGTTTAAAACTATGCAACGTTGTTAAACCTCAAAGAGCTGTTAGATTTCCTCAAAATATATTTTTCTTGTTTTACCAAGGATTTACCTGTATTTGTTTTTGCGTATTGTAACATACACAAAAATATTCAATAATTGGAGCACTATTGCAACAGCATATTCCTGAGACTAAATCGAGTAAAAAAAGTCCTTGTACTACTTTTCCCTCCGACAAACAGTTATCGAGATATCATAAGCTAAACGTTAAAAAAGTTATAAATGTTCTCTTGAATATCTCAAAAAGTATTAGGCAAATCACAAAATGTTTCGCACAAAAGTGGTTCACATTAATTAGTAGAATAAGATAGTATAATAAACAATAGGGGGTCGAGACAATGGCACCACCTTATGTCCGCCTTCGAACCAAACAACTGTTGTTTGAAACATTTTTCCGTATCTTTCATATTTTTGGAGATATCTGTGTGGATCATGTAAAATGAAACACCCTGCATATTTGGCTATTCACTAAAAGAAGTAAATTTTTTGGAAATTGAAAACAAGCTGAGAAAATGTTCAAATTTCATGTTTATTGTCTAACAAGTGAAGAAACTTCATGAAGACACTCGCGATTACATCAAGTACCCCCTTGGTTAACCCTTTCACGAGCACCGAGACATACGTTATTTTATTTCTTTGGGATCTTCTGTGTTTTAATTAAAAAAAAATAGTATCAAACAAAACAATTCGGTCAAGAAACGGTCAAATTTCTCGCCTATCCGGAAACCGAAAATGGGAAATTATTAAATTGCTAAAAAGAACCTACATATACGCACGGAATAATTTCCATAACTCGCAGCGCAACATCGACGAGCGACGCTTTAGCGCGCTAATTTTCTTAATGCGCCATCAGACGTTCAAACAAATGCATCCTCCCGAGCGTTAGCGTCAAGCTCGCCCGTTGAATTCGTTTAATTGGAAGCGTGCGTGCCGCGAGCCGCGCTCGTCGGCGTCGGGTTCGGGGCACGACACACGGTTCCCTTTGTTTCCAGTATAACGCGCGTGTACAGAGAGCGAGAAATCAGGAAGTCCCTCGCTCGCCCCGCGCTCTAAGAGATGATAAGATCGTCGGGCCCGGCCCCCCCGTTTCGTACACGCGCGCGTAGGGGTAACGCACGTCCGTCGTACGCGCGAGGGCGAGAAAGTAAAGTGAGCCCGCGAGCATTTAGCATAATGCATCAGATATGCCGGTCGGCGCCGCCGAGAGCATTTAGGTCGCGGCTACGTTTTACATTTTACACGTTCATTCGCGAACTTTACGTAGGAACGCGTTTTATAATGTGACGTAAAGCCACCGGGCACACTGCATTATTTTTCCTACTGGATTTCTTGGCAAGAAACAAGGATGCAGAGTTTTGGATCAGGTGGCTGGGAGTTCAATCCTGATTGGCTCTCGCGAACAATCCAGTAGGAAACATAGTATCGTTGGCTTTAGTGTGGAAAAAATTGTATTAAGATACTTCACATCTTCGATGTTTGATGATAGGGCTCTAATATGTTTACTCTCGAATTTAAGGGATAGTTTTCGCTTTTGTTGGGATTGACCGGAAGTATTGGGCGTAATACACTCCGGTGCGTATCGCAGGAAGAAACAACAAGGGTGCAGAGTTTTAGATCAGGTGGCTGGAAGTTAAATCCTGATTGGCTCTCGCGAACAGTCCAGTAGGAAACATAGTATCGTTGGCTTTAGTGTGGAAAAAAATTGTATTAAGATACTTCACGTCTTCGATGTTCGATTATAGGGCTCTAATATATTTACTCTCGAATTTAAGGGATAGAGTTTTTGCTCTTGTTGGGATTGACCGGAAATATTGGGCGCAATACGCTCCGGTGCGTATCGCAGCCGCCAAACGGGCGCTTATCGCGAAATTCCCTCGTGAGATTCCCTCCTCGCTGCCGTTACTCACCTCCTCGAATTCGAGATACGCGCGAATTATCCGTACCCGCTCTCTTATCGGCGGCCCGCAGCCCGAGATTCCCGAACGCGACGGAATCGCAAGGGGTGGCTGACCCCCTTGAGCGAATCAGCTGTTCGAGCCGCGTCGTTACATCGCGACCGGCGAGCCGCGGCGGGGAACCGGAGAACGGAAAGGGGGGCACCACCTCGGGCGGCAAATCTCAAAGCATACCACAGCGAGCGACAGAGGGAACGCGACGGAAGAGCAGAGCGGGAAAGAAAGAGAGAGAGAGAGAGAGAGAGAGAGAGAGAGAGAGAGAGAGAGAGAGAGAGAGAGAGAGAGAGAGAGAGAGAGAGAGAGAGAGAGAGAGAGAGAGAGAGAGAGAGAGAGA
>NW_011967151.1:1069420-1082240 GCF_000949405.1 Vollenhovia emeryi
GAGAGAGAGAGAGAGAGAGAGAGAGAGAGAGAGAGAAAGAAAGAAAGGAGAAATACACTCGAGAGAAAGGGATGCGTGGTCGGGGGGAACCTGAAAGAAGGCAGGAGAGAGGGAGGGACAGGACTACGAAAGGGGGGGAAAGCGGACGCGTGGGAGAGTTCGGCTCCGCCGGGGTGGTGCTCAACCTGGCACAGGTGAGCGGAAGTCGAGGGCCCGCGGTTATCTTCGAGCTCCGCGAGCTCCATTAGCTCGTGGGAAATTCGATCTCCTTTGCGACGCTTTACCGGTTGCCGATGTTGATTTTGGATCTCGCCGATGAATCCCGTAGATTTTTCTCCTCGGTCTCTTGCCTGCTTTCCTTTCTTTTTGGCTATTACGGTACGCGCGTTTCTTCTCGAGAGACGAAACGATTTCGAGGGAGGCTCGGCGTTGGTGCAAGTCCGTTTTGAGGATCGTCGGATTGACGCGCGGGATAAAGTCCGCTCGGCGAGACCGACAGTCGTGACTCGATAGACGGTACGCTTGGAGCGGCCGTACATATCGATCTATTAACGCGTAACAGTACGACGATAATATGATAATTAATGTATAATGTAGCGAGCGGCATGTCGAGCGGTGTTATTGAAAAGAATGCGACGTAACACTCGAACGCGGTCGTAGAATACAAATTAATACGCGAGTGGACACGTAATAAATTATCAGCCGAATGTGCTAAATGGAAATTTCGGCCAACACTTGGTCACATTCCATCGAATATTCTGTTTCTAAATGATATATACAAATTCTACACCGAACACATCCCAAAGCAATGTATTCGCACAAGTATATATTTGCGTCCGTCGATGTTCCATAAATCGCGATCTGTATATCTTTATTTAACACGAGACATTGCACCGTACGAGAGGTGAGCAATTACACTGATAAAAGAAATATCTTAATCCAAAAGAATGTTACTTTACTCAAGAAAATTGTTCATTAGGTGGCTCCCAATAGCTTATTAGCATAAATTTGCAAAATAATAAACAAATTAAAACATGCATTTCTTTAATTTAAGTATATATTTTTTGCAAGAAATGTAAAATATGAAATATTTGGACACTAACACCCTGTCACGGTTCTTAGGCCGATATTAATAGTCAGATCTTATATTCAAGACCGTCTTGAATTTATCTAAAGATGCTGTACGGAACATTTTATTGGCTACGGAGTATCTAACGATGATCTTAAGACAGTCTTGAATAAGATCTGACTATGAATACCGGCCTTTATTCTTTCAAATTCATGTTTATTGTCTAACAAGTGAAGAAACTTGAATATTAAGGCAAAACGATTACACGGGGATTTCGTAAGGATTTCGTAATGATTTCGGGGACACTGTCCCACGATTACATTAAGTGGTTACCCCCTTGGAAAGAATAAAGCGAGTGTACGCGGGACAAAATTTTTCCGCTCGTGCTCTCGGCGCGTATTTAGAATTCCACCGGTTTCACCATTTCAGAGGCGCTTTTTCCCCCCGCGCGGCTCTTTTATTCGCCCTCGCGCGTCCCGCTCCTTTCCTTAATTTCCGCCGAAATTTCGCGGCGGCGCGCCAGGGACGAGAAACACGCACGGCGACTTTCGACCTCGGCGAAATTGCCGCGCGAGCTCGTTTCACGAGCAAAGGCTGCCGCGCGGCAGCCTCGAGACTGTTCGCCGCCGAAATTGAATCAATTAGGGGACAGCGGTATTTTTTTTTGTCGCGTGATTTACGGCGTCGTCAATGGCGACGACGGCGGCGACGGCGGCGATAACGTCCCGCGGGTTATCGCGGACTATCGCGCACCGCCGGCGGATCGTGCGCCGCTATTATCTGTGATTACGACACCGGGCCCCGATGCTCTCGCGCGCGATCCAATTAGAAGACATTCGACGTGTTGTATCGATGGAATAATTACGCGTCCGCTACAAAACTACAGGTCAAACCGATCGAACTCGGCAACGTCGATGGGTACGGGCAACTGTTACGTGAGCGTTTAGAAATGCGTTACACAATTCTCCGCGAGGTTGTCTATTAGCGCTGATGAGGAGAAACTCCGCGCGAATTTGTCTCTCCGATTTCTCGTTAAAGGTTCGTTTTTAAACGAGGAGAACGTCTTTCTCCCTGCCGCGTTAACTTCTCTTAAATCCTTGATGACGTACCAAATGTATTATGGGCAGAAAGCGCGATAGAGAATTATAAAGGGAATACGGTAATTAGTAGACATCTAAAGGTAAGAGACGAAATTCGCGAAAAAAGAATCTAAATTTTTCGTGTCTTAATGCCGGGAACGTTAAATTGAATCGCGAAATTACAAACGTGATTGTTACAACTGAATATTGCAGCGTTTAACAAAAAAAAGCAAGTACGGCGAACGGGTTGCTTGGTGACGCTCGTGATTGACGTGTAATTTATGGTTTCATGACGAACTTTCGAAAGCTCCGATTTTGGCGAACGGGACATTTTCGGCCTTGCACCAATTTTCGCCCGAAATCGCTCGTCGTCGCGAGGCGAGCGCAACGCGAAATGAGGAATCGCGAGCGTACGCCCGGCGTTTGCGGGCCGTGCGGTTTTGTTGGCGCGAAGAGTCGCAATAATCCGGCGCGACGAGAGGAGAAACGCCGGGCCACACGAAGCAGAGAATTACGGAAGTAGTACAAGTTAGCCCCGATGGGTATTGTACTAACGACAGCTTAATCAATGAGCTGTCGAACGCGGTCGCGCGTTTCAGCGGTTTACAGTCTCGGGCAAGTAGAACGCGCGCGATTCTTCTCTCGAAACGTCAAACGAGAACAAACTAGTCCAGTGGCTGCTGATTGAAAGTGTAAACAGAATTATGCGTGAATGCGGATGAAATGCTAATGTAGAAAATCTCTCTCTCTTTCTCTCTCTCTCTCTTTCTCTTTGTCCCACCTGTTATTTCCCCGACATTTAAAAATCGCATTTTAATTCCTTATTCTATCAGTTGCAATTCTGTTCAATCGAGTTCTATTAACGAAAGTTTCATTTGATTAAATTCTATCAATTGGAGCTCTAATTAATGCAATTTAATCGAACTGAGCTTTCAATTTAGCTTCTATAACACGCGATATTGCGACGCCGATAAAAATAGCAGATTAATAATTAAGATTGTTTTTTTTTACGTTCGGTCGATCAATATATCGCTGCGGCGGTTTTCTTTTTTTTTTCCAATCGTATTCAAGTCGTTGTGAATAATCCCGCGAGATTTTCAAAGCCGCGAGAGTGGGGAAATATTACGGTGAGATTCGTCGCGGTGAAAAGCGAGAAAGGCGAACTTGGGACGAAATCGTCGACCGACTGCTGGCACTCACTCGAAGAAGAAGAAGAAGAAGAAGCAGAGGAAGAAAGTACGAAGGGGATGACGCGAAGGGCGGAGGGAAATCAAAAAGGAGAATCTGGCGTGAACCGCTGGCCAAACGGCGCCAGTCGACAATCTTTTTTTTCTTACATTTCGCGCAGCTACGTCGGCTTCGTCTCCTTTTCCTTCTCTCTCTCTCTCTCTCTGGTGCCTTTTTCTCCCCTCGATTATGCCCGACTTCTTTACTTGGTTTCGCTCTCGTTGCGTTCCGCCGCCTTGTCTCGAGTCGTCGGTCTGGATTTTTGTCCGTCGAGCACCGACTCGTGCGGTCTCGCAGATTGCGTGATATTCGAGAAACGCGACAGATTATTTTGTGCAAAACGCCAAGTATTATTATTAGATAGGAAAAAGATATGCGTGTAGAGAGATACACGAGTCATTCTACAGATGTTAAAATGCAGTCGAGGGAACAAGAAACACAGGCACAGCTCCACGGGCTTTCTGACATAAATGAAGTTCTGCCTTAACTTAATTTTTGCACTTAAAAGATATCTTAAAGTACACGGTCACTCGTGTAATATATTAATTAACTTGCATTCTCCTCTTACTTAGCGACTCGTGGCATTTACTTTATCTTGTCTAAGAGTACGTGCAAACCCGCAAAGAAATGCGTATCCCACGTCTGTCATCAGACTTAATAGCGAGATGTAGATAATTATATTCGAGAGGCGTGCAGCTCCTCTGCGAAACCTGAAAGCCACCGTAATAAAATCGTAACGATGGAACGCAGCCACTTGGCGTATCAATGTCGATAATGCTCGGTCGGCCGACACATAAATATGTTATTTAACTTATTTGCTTTGCAAAGTGCCCGAAGGAAAAACCGAGACAGAGACAGAGAGAGAGTTGTATCGAAGAGAGAAATGAGTGCGGTTGCGAATCAGGTTTTCCTTGCGATCGGAGATTACGGTGTACCGGATGTGGGAACGGCCCACGTAAAGATGAGGTGCGAAAATTAAAAGGAAATCTCTCCTCTCCGTGTAATCTCGGCACACCCGATCGTTTTCGCCGCCGATTTCCTATCGTCGAAATTTGTACAATACGAAAATTCTACCGTGCCCCATGAAGCACGCGAAACTCTTTTTTTTTCATTCCAGATCATCAACTAATTAAAATCTCAATGGATTAAAATGTATTTCAACGTTTTAATCTGCGTGAATCATCTTCCTCGCTCACGATCGTCTACAAATCTCGTGCGGCTGCTTTCACAGATCCCCTGCTGATTAAGTCAACCGAAACGAGCCGGGTATACATTTGAATTTTTTAATGAAGCAGTATCACGATCCGATCAATTAATCGTGATTTACCACGCGTCCACCGTCCACTGTCGCCACACGGGAAAGTTTATCTCTTCCATAGTAATCAGTTCTGCTCCCGCTCGCAGTAAGATTAACTCAATCCGATCGTGGTACAAATTTATGCAAAGCATCATCGCGAAACTCTCTCCGTGTTTCCCTCGCATAGGCGTATACATACTCGCGCCGCGCGTACACGTGCACACACGAGCGAGGTCCGGTCGGGCTCGGGTTTCAATTGCTCATTAGTGAAGACGTTAGAACGAAATACGTAAGACACTATACGGTTTCGTGATCCAGAAGTTGGAACTGGTTTGGCGCCCGTGCGCGTCAGGGTTTCTCAACCACGGGGGTTCGTCAGCCGCGGCCGTCTTAATTTTAAAGCCGTTAGCGTGCACTTGAGAAACGGTCGGCCGGATGTGTAATTTCAAAACGCTCCGCGACGGCCGCGTGAATAATGAACGGAGAAAATTTATATAGTGGACCTCGTGAAGGACAGCGGCTGACTTCATTGCCGGTTAATTGGCCGCAAATTAATTCTATATTAAGGTACACGGCCGGGGAGAAGATGAGAGAGAAAAGGAGAGGCTGCGGAGCAGTGAGGAGCTACCGCGGCCGTAAATCAATCGGGCGCTTTTCTCGGCAGTATTTGCATATTTTTAATTCCGCACGCTATAGTCTTATTCCGCGAGGCTTGCGCGCGGCGTTAAAAATTGCGCGGGCTCTTGGGCGCGACGGGGCGGCCTTCGGTTACGAATCAGGAATGCAACGCCCGAAGTGTACTTTAATTACATGTAGTGTTTACCCTCGTAATTTACGAGAAGGATTATGAATTAATTGGCAATTACCAATAGCAAACAGTGCGACTATTACGCCGCGCGTGATGTACGTGTTAATATCAGACGTAGAAGTGGATGCGTCGCTTATAATGCATCGCCGTGATAAACAATTAATTGGGACAAATTACGTTTGCGTAAATTACATAACTGGCTCCGCTATTTGATTAGCATAATGGAATAAAGGAACAGCGCGCGGCGGCGCGCGCGCGCTTCTGTAACTTTCATGCCAACAATATTATAACTGTGCAACACATTGCTGTTCTTCCACGCGAAAGTTGTAAAATAAAATTGTACGGTAAACTGGTCGCCACCGAAAGTTTCATTTTCTCGCGCGCGCGTCGTTCTCGCGTTACACACATTCTATCGTATCTCTCGGAGTCGCGCGCGTTTGTACAGATGTATTTATTGACTGCGTACTCGACCCCCCTTTTTTTCCCGGTAAAGAATCCCGTGCGCGTTAATTGAGTCGCGATCGTTAATTAAGATCGTTAAGGCCACTCGCGACATTCGAGGCGAACGAATTGCGTGACTCCGTCGCTCGCTCCGCGACGCGCCCCGGTCGCGAGAATTTGCGCGCACGCCGCAAAGTCGATTAAATCCACCCGTGGGTGCAAAATGATACATAATTTATTTCTTTCATTGTTGCAGGTGAGTACCGAGACGAGATCCAAATCCAAACCGCCGCCGCCGCCGCCGCCGCCGCCGCCTGCGGCTGACACGCGATTACACCTCCCCCCTTTTCCCTCTGAAACCCGAGTGAGTACAAAGCGGTCCTAGAGTCCGACGCCACGTGCAAATAGCGACGTTCTACGTGCACGAGTAATCTACGCCGACTTATCTCCTTTCGCGTAATTCACGCTGACAGCGCATAATCTCCGCGGATAACGCTCGCGCGTTTTTCCCCCCCCCCCTTCTCTTTTTCTCGTTTCCGGGCTGGACTTTGCGGGAAGAAAATAAATTCGATTCGCGACTCCAATTTCCTTGACCCTTAACGATCGATAGAATATTTTAGCGCGCGACTCGCCGTCGTTGTTCTCAAAAAAGTTCCATCTATTAACTGTGCAACGTGTGGCTGTCGCCGTGTTACAACGTTAGTTTAGTCATTCTCTTTTTGTTTTGTATGCGGAAGACAATTTTATTTAACATTTTACGACGCTACTAGTATACGATATTCATTCATGCACAATCAAATTGAATCAGCGAGATAACGAATTACGTCTTGTTTGTTCTTCACTTATACACTTCGTATAATTTAAGTTCTTTACTGGAACACGATATATTATGGAAAGTCTTTCATGGAGAAAACACGGGAACGTTTATTAATCAGTTTAACTACATCTGCAGCTGCGCGCGAGGGAGAAAGTGTATAATATAATAATACATGTCACACACGTAAATGTTGGACAAAAAATTTATGGGTGACCCGGGTGACTGCAATTTTGCAGTTCACGAAGACATAAAACTCTCTCTCTCTCTCTCTCTCTTTCCCGAGGAAGAAAAAATTGCTGGGAAATTCTATAAATCTTTCAACTAATCACTAAATCCAGCCGTGCAGCTGTTTCGGGAACCAAAATTGGGAAAACGAACGCGATGTACGACATACGTATGAATATATGACTCTCTGACCTCGTTTTCTTGCGAGAAAGAAAGGATTACACCCAGACAGAAGATTTAGCTACGTTAAACAAGGGAGATTCTTTGAATCTACTAAATTTTTATTAACTTCTAGTAAAACATTCGCTCTAGATTTGACGAAATAGATGTGAATTCTTAGAAATTCCAGTCTCGATCGAATGAAATTTTGGTCAAGGTAAAAGATATATCGTTTCTTTGAAATTAAATAAAAGTCCAGTAAGGTCAGTCATTCAAAGAGATTTTTCTTTCATTTCTCAAACAAACTGTTTTCTGGGCGTACAGTCGATCGCGAAGCTCTTTGGTCGCGATGGAGACATAACGAAACGCGACACGAGGCGACACGGCGCGCCGTACCAGTTTGATCTAATCAATATTAATGAGCCCACGTCAATCGGTAGAACGTATGCGCGATCATTATCGCATTCCGGATGGCATTATAATTCGCGCGATAAAGTATCGCGGTAATGCATACTAATCATCGTGTGTCTCGCACCATTATGTCCTAACTCGCGCGACGCGTCCAAGTTCGCGATGCAAATGATCCCGGGAAAGCCAAAACGCGGGAGAGCCGAAGGCGCTCGATACGAGGGTATCGAGAATATCCCGGACAATGTGGATTTCGAGGGGGAAACCGCTGAGGGGATTGTGGTGTACAGATTTGCGGCATTACTAGACGTTGCTAGGCATTTTTGGGGCATTAGTTTTGGGCAGTAAGTCTTGCTGGGGCATTATAAAGATAAAATAAGATAATAAGATAAAGTAATGACCACTGGGCATTCTTACAATGAGAAGGAAGCAACTCCAAAAGGAGAAAGTTGCCAAAGTAGCACTTCCTTCTCCCCTCCCCTTATACCAAATAACCCCTTATACCACCCCATCTCTACGTACCATAAGTAATCCCACTGAATTCATTTGTTCAGTTTGATGGATGATTCTGGACGGCAAGGGCGTCCAGAGGGGCAAGATGGGGCATCTGCCCCCCCCCCTAGAATTTGGAATAAGCAAAAAATTTGGCCTATTTGGCATACCTTGTCGCGGTGAAAAAGCTATTACCAAAAGGTTCACATATACTATACACCTTTATATATGTATATATATATTTTAAATCATATAAGTATTCTGGAAGTAATATTTTAACAATATAAATGATGCCCCCCCTGGAAAAAACTATGCGGACGCCCTTGCTGGACGGTATGATATCAAACGATATGTATGTATCCCCAACTTACATCTCTTACAACTAAATCACATAGTAAATGTAAATAAATACATTTTATTGATTCCCCTTAGGGTTACAAGACGTTTTTGAAGGAACGTGCCCAAACCTCTTATAACACCTCCCTCTATATCCACTTCTCTATGTGGCGATCGAACGAAAAACCAACTAATGTTTTGTTTGGTTTTGAACCCAGGTCTTCGGATTACCAGCGCACAATCCTCTGCGCCACGATCGCCACTAACTAAATCACATAGTATTTGTTTTGATATCATACTGTACGGAATCGTCCATCAACTGATGGTATATAAGGGAGGTTCCAACTTCCTTTTGGAGTCCCTTCCTTCTTATTGTAAGAAGGGGCGATCGAATAAAATCCGGCAACCCTTGGTCGGATTTGAACTCGAATCTCTGGCTTACTATACCAGCGCACATCTCTCTGCGCTACGATCGCCATATGGGCATTGGTGTATACGCAGTTGAAAAATTTGTGTTAAATTTAACAGATGTCGCATGTCCCAAACGGCCCACACAAATCTTTGTGTCAATTTTAACATAATATAGATATGTTAAATGATCACACTAATACTCTGTTAATATTTTAACACAAAATAAATGCAAATCTCAAAATAATTTCAAATAAATTTTGTGTAAAATTAACACATTTTTAATGACAAAAATAATTTGAAAATGTAATCTTTATATTTTACAGATGTAATAAGTCAAATAACGGTTCGAAATCGCTCTCACTTATGTTATATAGAATAAAATCAACATTTTATTCTGTAAATTTTAACAGATAAATCTTGTTACTAATAATACAGAACATATGTATTGTGTAAGATTAAAAAATAAGTGCACATTGTGTTGTTTTAACATTTCTTTTCAGGTATTTTAATAATTTTACATTTGGGGTCAATTAACGCAAGAGCAATATGTTAAAATACATGAATGTGTTAAACGTTTAACACAAAAATTTTAATCGGCATTTTCTTTAACAAGAAAACACAAATTTTTCAACTGTGCAAGATTTTGGTCGGCGGTTTCCCCCCTCGGTGGATTTTCGACGGAATTAATTTACGATACGGATCTTAAAAATATAATGAAGTAACGGCACGTGAAATGTGCAGCTATCGCATTTCCAGAACGAAAGCTGTGTCGATTGCGGAGAATAGCCGACAATCGGTCGCGCGGATTGATTTAATATCGCGCATCGAAACGGCGATAGTTTTTATTGCAGCTTTCCCGATCGGCTATGACCAACGTTTGAATTATTAGGACGATCATACGTGAATTATTTGACGCGGTCATTCATTGACATCATTCACACGGTGTTTGTTTTTGTCTACGCGTTAGCTAAAATGGAGAACGCGGCATCGCGAAAAATGGAAATGTACAATTCGCAAATTTCACATTGCAGAATTGAATCGCGCTGCTTTTATCTCGGGAATTTTGGAATGCGACAATGCTGTTTCTCTCACTCGTTCGAAAAACAAAACTCCCAATCGAGAAAATAATACGTTCGAAATCTCGTTGACGATTTATGAATCACTATATCTGTTTCCACTAGATCGCTTTGGGAAACCGTGAAATGCAAATGAAATGGCGGAAGACGTACTTCGCAAGATCGTAAAGCGGTATTTGCATCTCAATAAATAATTAACGCCCTTTCCAAGATGAAGCAACTGGTTACGGTCCTGTACCAACCATATAGGTACATAATATCTCGTTTAGCTCAATAGCTATAAAAATTCTATGGTGTCCCTCTCGCTTCTTCAATAAACTGAAATGATAAATGTCGAGTCCCGTGACTCTTGAGCCGCGTAGATAGAGACGTGTATTTGCGACAAATATTAACGATATGTGAATATAAGAGAGATAATATGTAAAATACCTCCATCTTTGTATAATCCCTCGAGGCACTAGGGGCAATCATTCAGCCTCTAATATCGTTGTATAAGAAATGTACGGTCACGTTGATACTCGCTCTACGATCAAGCTGGATAAGCAAACGATTTCAACTAATAAGAATTCTTCAATGTCGCCAGCGACAATTAACAGCGTCGGTGTTTTCTCGACCATATACCTGGCATTTTTAACGATACAGAAAATTTATTGCGACAAAACATTCGACAGTTCTGCGTACGACAACCCTTATCGGCGCGCAGTTCAATGAAGTCGAAACAGACGCGTAGACAACATCTTCATACTGTTATTGCGACAAATATTACCATATGCCTCGGTGGTCGAATTGGTGACACGCCCGCCTAGAGTGTAGGCAGGTCCAGGCTCAAACCCTGGCTGAGGTAATATTTTTCGCAATAAATTTTCTGTATTATTAAATACGCCAGGTGTGGTGAAGAAATCCTCCGTTTCTCTCGCGCGCTGCATCGGGAAATTGACCCGCGATTCTCGAATTTGCAAGTCCAAGTTTTTCAGGACTTATTTCTCAGACTTAGTCCACCGGCGACGACGCACGCGAATCGCACCCGTAATTATCGGCAAACATCCCGTATGCGTGTCCTTGGCGTGCTCTCGCCTTTCCTTTTTACCGAGGAACTGGAAAGTCGGTACGCACATGTCTGTCCGTGCTCCTCGCTTTATAATAATCGAGTGGCGCGCGCTATGCCGATGTGAGGTAATTTCAGCCGTGGCGGTGCGTGGCACGCACATACGTCCGATATCCGACACGCTAACGACCGGGGCAATTACGACGGGTTAAAAGTTAATTGCATCTCGTTGGGAGAAAGGAAGAAAGGGCGGAGAGAGCGGCGGGGGCGGCTGAGAAAATTCTCGATTGTCCGAAAATTATCAGACGTCCGCCGATACGTGTAGGACGGGGCTCCGGTTCATAAATTTCGCATGGAAGGTTGATTGACGATTACGGTATACACTGCTTGTCTTTTTAATTTATTAAACGCTGACATTACCCTTCCTCTACGTCGATAAGCGAGTATTTGCGGAGAGTAAATGGCCGTTCCTTGGGATGTAAAACGATCGGGAAACTTTTGCCGGCTGTTGTATTGATCTATACACTGCTATAGCGACGTGTTATATTCAATTGTTTTATAAGTGATGCGGCTTTTCGAACGGATGTTTGGAATAGAAGAAAAATTTTGACGTTTCATTTTAATCCAAAATACATTTTCCATTAGCGGAGCTACAGTGGAGTCAGTTAAATATAGTTTCCATTATTATTTACAAGTTCTTTCTATCTTAGTTGTAAAATTAAATTTCCCCCGGCGATAAAAGTCTCGGATTTGCGCTGAAGCACTTATCCAGCTCTCTTTTACACCGCATTATTTAGAGGATGACCCAATATTTTGATAACTTAGCGTAGTTAATTGCGTTCGATTATCGAGTTTATTCGACCAATAAGTCTTTTATGGAAAACTATTATAAGCTGCTCGAAGCGATTTGACGTGGTATATGACAAAGTAATTGATTGTGTTTAGCTCGTTTGCTTCTTTTTCCTCTTCTTTATCGAGCGTGAACGGTGCGATTTACGTTACATATTCGCACATGTGCCATGCAGATATGCAATTTAGATCAGCCGCTAGAGAGAGAGAGAGAGAGAGAGCGAGCGAGCGAATAGCCGCGCGGTAAACAACATGTATGTATATTTAATGCGGATGGATGACGGAATGTCTCGTTGTCCGAAGGGATTACCGATTAAGCAATCTGAATCTTAATCGCGCTGTCGGAATTTTAAACGGCGCGAATCCCGGCAGCTTCTTTCGTCGGTTCGCCCGTTTATTCAATTACGACATTGACACGCCGGCAGTCGACACTTTGACGCTACTTTATTGCGCGTCGCGGTTTTAATTGAAAACCCCCCCGAGCGTCGCGGTTTAATAATATGCGGGATACGATCGTGTCGCGACGAATACCCTGAATATGAGAGAGGGAGAGAGAGAGCAACTTTTCGACTGGCGACGCTGCTCCAGCGGATCCGACGGTCGGCGGTTACACCTGTGAGTTTCATTAAAGGGCACCGTTAGTGCCGATCGGCTGGCACGAAGGGCTCATTGGGATACACTTTGAAAACCCTCCCCCGAAAGCCACAAAAGACAGTCCCCTCGGAGCGCCGCTTGAAATTGTTGAGCCAGCTGTTACACCGCGTCGCGTCCGTCTGCACCTCCCGTTTCCTCCGCGCCTTCTTCGCCTCGCTTTGGGAGCTTCGCCTCTATCCAAACGATCGCCTTTATGCACTTAAAGCTAGGTGCATTCCTGCCACCTGCTGCACCGAAATTAAGAAATTCCGTCAGCTGTATCCGACATTGTTGCCGAAAACTGCGCGGTCTGCGATTATTCGCCCCGTCAACTCCGGTGTCCGACGAGCGGATGAACAACGAACTTCGCCGGGCGTCGATATCGTTATAATTGTTAATTATTCTCAGCCGCGTGCTCGCGAGCAGCCGCGACTCTCTCTCTCTCTCT
>NW_011967151.1:1083014-1101510 GCF_000949405.1 Vollenhovia emeryi
CTCTCTCTCTCTCTCTCTCTCTCTCTCTCTCTCTCTCTCTCTCTCTCTCTCTCTCTCTCTCTCTCTCTCTCGGGTCAAACAATGCACGTAACACACTCGCGGTTTTGCGGCCGCGGCCACGGCGCGGGACACGCGCGTAGATGCCACCGGCGAGATACACGAGACGACACGCGTTCTCGTGTGTCCGTGGGCCCCGGCGACGGTGTTCTCGATGCGACACGGAACACGGCGCGTCTCGCGTGGTACATACACGGTAGGAGCCCAACGTCCGTGTGCCGTCGGCGCCTTTGATGCGGCTGCACACGGCGCGCGCGTGTGCGTTGTCCGGCAGCGGATGAAAGTGGCGCTGCCGAAGAATGCACCTTGCGCTCTCGCATTCTCCGTCTGCCCGTGAGGAGGGCGGTCTCTCTCCTCTCCGCAGGCGAGCGAGCCCTCTCGAGCGTTGCGCAGCGTGAAATCCGACCAATCGAGGAAGAGATGCTCCATCTGCGTAGAGATATTCCGCCTCGAAAAATCGCCACGCACGAGATTAACAATTCGAGGTTGAAACGTTTGCGCGGCGCCCGGGATTTACGACACAACCGGTCGACTGTTCTCCTCGCGTTCGACGGGTCAATTTTCTAAATCTTACGGTTTGAGGTCTCGCGCTTTGAGAAGAGATTGTGTTGAAAAAAAGAAAAGCAATCGAAACTAAGTAACGATTTAGTTGCAATGTCGATATAGAGCTGGGCGCACAGAGTGTTTCGTTCTGCTAGCCCGTGGACTAATTTTACACCGCGCGTCTCTCTGCCGGATGTGTTCCCTCGCATGGGTGCCTCCTCGTTTTTCTTAAAACCGGAACTCCCCCTTTACCCTAGCATTAAATTTTCATTCGGCACCGCCGACTTCGGCCGCCGCACGCGAAGTTGATGCGCTGATAACATATTAAAATGTATGAATAGCATCTCAAGGTTCAACGCAGTAACCCGCGGTCTTGAAACGCGCACGTTGTTATTACAACAGTCCGACGTCGTGCGACCATTGTTACAATTCGTTCCCTCCTGCGAAAAAGTGTAGTGGAAATCGTACAGTCAATTGCCGCTATTAATTCGATATTTCTCGCCGGTCGACAGCCGTCAATTAAAGAAGGGCGGCCGGTAGACCGCGCGATGAGTGTCCGAGATGAAATTGTCGTCACGGTTCGTTAAAATTACGTTTATTATACCTACTCCCCGCATCTGGGAGCACGCGCGGTAATTCAATTTACGGATGCAGTTCGAAACTGCACTTTTGTAAAAACGCGCCCGCGTATATCGCGCGCCGACTCCGGACAATGGAGGAAGTGACGTTGACGAACAACTCACCTCGCCGGGAGGCGGCATTTTTCAAGGCGCCGCGACGCGTCGGCAGAAAGGCATCTCTCTCTCTCCCTCTTTCTCTCTCTCGCTCTCTCCCCGAAAATCGAGCGTGCCCACCTACGGAAATCTCGCGCCGCCCATCCATCGACGGATAAATCGCGCCCGAAAATTGGCTTCCGCTCGCCGAATGTCGTTTCCCGAGCACGACGCCGCGCTGCCCGCCTCTCTTCGTGAGCCTCGGCGCGATCGCGTTTTCGTTGCCGGCCCTAACAAAGTGCATCGGCTGGGATGCAATCTCGTGCAATTTCGCCCGCCAACATTCGTAACGGGGAGCGAATATCGCATGCTTCTTTCGGGCATTCCTTCCCCTCGAATCCGTCCGGGCGAGGAACTTGGAATTCTCGCGGTTGCTCGAAAAAAACTCCGGGGTTCGCGAGGAGAGAGAGAGAGAGAGAGACCCGGCGACTGTTCGAGGAGTCGCTCCTGGCGAATCGAAATACGTTTACGAACGTGTTTATCCGAGGCATCTCGTGGCGAAAATTCGCCGATAAAAATGCAGATATACGGCGCGCAAAGTCCCGATAAATTGAGGATAGAACGAGGTAAACTCGTGAATAGGATGATTCCTTGGTTTTGATCGCCGATAAAATCGATTCTTTCCCAGGTCATTTGCTTCGCTCGCGCTTCGTATTTTTAAAGTTCACAAAGTCACAGGCTCCACGCATTATCTCCCCGAGGAGAGGAACGGGTGAGAAGTACTGAAACGCGGTAATCGTCGTCGTCGTCGGCCGGTCCTCTTTTATATACTCGTATAGTCTTCTGCCTGTCCTCGCCTCCTCCCGTGAATTCCATCGAAAATTCATCCTCGATTCCTCGCGTTCCTTTGTGCGCCGTGCATTTGCGCAGCTGCAACGTGGCCGGCAGGTGATAGGAACACATGCTGCATGGACCACGCCGGGCAACGCATTCCTCCTACTTGACGGAGGCAAAACTCGCTCGCCGTTCGAAGGCGCTCGCTTGGCCGAGCACGAGTCTTAAGAACTCGGACAACAGTGCTCCCTCGCTACGCTAAAACGGTCAACCCTTTCTTCAGGACGCGGTCTGGAAAGAAAAGCACTTCTGAACGCGCGCGAGAGCAACGCAAGAATTTTCCGTTGGATCACGTTCACTCGCACGTCTTCGGCACCGATATCCCGGAGCGGGCATAATTTCTGTTATGCGAGATACCTAACGGGGGGGAATTCAATGCTTATCCCGATACGGAAACAGGAGATAAACGCAGAACTGCTTTTGATGCGTGTGTTTCCGTAATACCACGTAATCTCGCGATAATCTCCGATTCGTAGCTATCGCGCGGTACGAAATAGTACGGGATAAGTAGTATGGGATAAGTAACCGGAACCTTTGCTCGCCATTAATCTCAGCTATCATAGAGCGGTATACATAGCGGCGCGCGGTAAACGCGGGAATCAATTCGAGTTCTTATACGAGCGGATAAGCGCGGTGGAAAGAGCTCAAGACGCAAGTATCCGCGCCGCGCGATCGACCAGTCCCGTATTAGCGTGCGAAGAGAGAGAGAGAGAGTACTAATGGCGTCTTAAAAGGTCCCCAATTAACGATCATATGGGATCGGAGCTGTTAAATATATCTCTTGGAGTTTCCAGCGACTTTAATCGACGCACGAAAAGTCCCCGTCGAGTAATTTTCCTCCCGTGACGTTTCGTCAAACGTCCTAGAGACGTTCCTAGAGACCCTGCACTGAAAAAAAATCTGATAGATCTAACCAGTCGTCTGTTAGAAAAAGGTTATAATCAGAATTCCTTTAGGATTTACCAGATGTGCAGTGAAGTCTAGCAAACTTCTGGCTATAAAATATCGAGCCCTATCGTGCTATAACTAGAAATTCTGTTTGGTTTAGCTAAAACACATTCTATCATACATGTCTTGTTGATACAATTGAAGCATTTTTCCCCGTGCGTAATCAGAGACTGGTCGTAAGAGAGTTCGTCAAATTCCTGCGAGTGAGAGAGAAACAAACACGATTCTACGATCGTAGAAAGGTGCGGTAGCCTATGTTTCTCTCTCACTCGCAGAAATTTGACGAATTCTCTTATGGCCAGTCTGCGATTACAGGGTCTCCAGTCTTTCCCTCCTTCACTCAGAGGGGGCTAATAAATGTCTATCCTCTTGGCGAGCATCTCTTTACCCACCGCGTAGATCGTTGCGAGTAACGCCAGGCTCAGAGGTTAACCGTCGCTTCCGGCTCTGAATGCCCCGCAACAGGTCTGCCCTTTCCTTCCTAGCGGGCCTCGATAAGGATACCTATTGACCACCCTCTCCTTCTCCTCTTTCCTTCCGATCGCGCCCGCTCGATGCCCACGCAGCTACGTGGGCCTTATCCGGCCAATTACAATTCAGATAGAGTTATCGCGAATTCCGGGCATCTTTTTCAGCGATTCTGTAAATCACCGCCAAGCGCGATTGACATATCATCGCGTATCGATGTGAAATAAAGCCGGCGCGCGGTGGCTCGTCCAATTTCAATTTCGCTCCTGAGCGAAATTTTGATACAACTGCCTCGATGCAGCTCACGGAGTAATTTATGGCCCCGAGTAAAATTATAGAGAAGAGCGCGGCAGCTCTCCTCCGATTTATCCTCGATGGTTTCGCGTAGGCAAATCTGACACTGATGTATCCCCTCGGATTCAACGTCGGTGCCTTCCGCGTCTTGCCGGGTTCTGTGCCCGTGCGTGCACGGGACGGGGGCAGGCGCTCGCGCGGAATGTCGCGACGCAAACGTGCGGTTGAATGCATGCGCGGGCGATCCGGGGAAAGAGGGAAGAGAGGAAGAAAAAAAAAAGAGTCACCCCGGTCAGATGGTCAGGCCTCATTAGCGAGATAAGTTCCGCGAAGAAGTTTCGCAGAGTGCCCTCCTCTCCCTCTTTCTCTTTCTCCTCCCGGTAAATGCGCGTACCCTCTATCTCTCGGTGTGTCTGCCTCCATCCCCCTTTCCCTCGCTCCATCGGCCACGCGGGAATCTCCAGGCTTTATTAACGTCCGCCATTATCGTTTTAGCCGCGGCATCGCATTTTTATTTTTATCTTTACCTTCGAGATACCGCGTCCAATAATCGCCGCGAGAAAGTATAGGAGCGCGACGGCGGCGGTGGTTGTTTCCTCTACTTCTGCATCCCACCTCCCGTGCCCTCCCTCGCCGCGGCGTGCCTCTCCCTTCCCGAGCCCCTCCCGACAGTTCGTCCACCTCTATCCCTTTTCGTTTCCCAGCCGCCCTCCCCACCTCCCCCCCCCCCGCCGCGCGTCGCCCCCTTGAACCTTTTCATTTAACCCTCCACGCCGACCGCATGGAATTCCTCGGGATTTCGAATTATGCCGCTCGCTCTCCCTCTCGCCTCTTTTTGCTCGTCGCGGGGCCGACGATCGCTTCCTCGTATCGTCCTGTCCGGTAGGGCAGTATGATAATCGATACAGTCGCGTACGCGCGTATCCCCGAGGGGTTGCTTCGAGACGGCGCGCGATAGCAAACTCACACTCGGGGCTGGCGCCCGCACCCCGGCGCCAGTATATTGGATCCGCGGGCCCGCTATTAGCTTCTAGTCCACTGTCGTGAAACTTTTAATATCGTAATGCAGGAGCGGCGTGCGACTCGGCTCGGCGTAACTTCGGGCCTGCAGTTTCGAAGGGAACGACGAGGTTTCTGCAAAAGCAAATCTCGCCCGGGCGACGGGCGATACTTGTGCGAACAATTAACAAAGGAAAATCGATGCCGGACGGTACGAAAGAACGGGATGTGTCCAACACTCGCCGGTGTCGTCTCGTCCGCGGAATCGCTTGGAACGGCGCGGCGACGATCGCGAGAATAATAGCGATCGAATGCCTCGCGACTCGCGCGCTTCCCTCGACGCCCGTTCTCTCGGGTCTTCCTCCCTTTTGCTCCGCAATTGTGCCGGGAATGCACCGACCGGGTGCACCTCTCCTTCAGGCGGCGAAACTCTTTCCGCGGGGATATAAGGAAGACAATTGCGAAACGCTCGGAATTGCCGGCGGCCACGCGGGATTCGCGCTCGCGGCGTGTAAATGACGTTTTCTCGCCGCGCTTAGCTTCCCCCCCCCCCACCTCCCGGTACCTTCTTTACGGGCGATGATAACAGCGCAACGGGAAACGTAACGATAAATTTTACTCGCATTCCGACTCTCGCCGCGGAACTCCGCCGCAAACGATCGCGATGTTCGCGTCGATATCTGCAGGCGCGCGAGTCGTAAGGGTCGCGTATCGCGAAAGACGCAGATCCTCGCCGTTAAACTTGTATAGTATTAATTAAATTTAACTCGGCGAGCAGTCGCCGCAGCTTCGACTCGATTTAAATAAACAGTGGAGTTAAAAGAAGCCACAAAATGGATCGAATAAAAGATGTAGTTGCTTTTTGTTTTAACTAGAATACGTGTCGAAATAATAAATTTTGCTACACGCGACAGTTAAAGATAACGACATATCGCGCAGGAGCAGTAGCGACTACTCGTCGAGTCAAATTTAACAGTGCAAATGTAACAATGTGCAATGCTACACTGAGAAAAATGCTTTGATTGTATCAACAAGACATGTATGATAGAATGTATTCTGGCTAAACCACGCAGAATTTCTAGTTAGCACGATAGGGTTCGATCCTTCATAACCAGAAGTTTGCTAGACTTCACTACACATCTGGTACATCCTATAAGGAATTATGATTCGTCCATTTTCTAGCAGACGACTGGTTGAATCTTATTCTACTAATTAATAGGGACAACTTTTGTTCGAAACATTTTTTGATTTGCCTAATACTTTTTGAGATATTCAGGAGAAAATTTATGCACTGAAAAAAAATCTGATAGATTTAACCAGTCGTCTGGTAGAAAATGGACGAATCAGAATTCCTTTAAGATATACCATTCCTTTAGGATTTACCATGAAAGATATTTCATAATCAGAAGTTTGCTAGACTTCACTACACATCTGGTAAATCTTTCAGGAATTCTGATTCGTCCATTTTCTAACAGACGACTGGTTGAATCTATCAGATTTTTGTTCAGTGTATAACTCTTTCAATGTTTAGCTTATGATATCTCGATAACTGTTTGTCGGAGGGAAAAGTAGTACGGGACTTTTTTTACTTGATTTGGTCTCAGGAATATACTGTTGCAATAGTGTTTCGATTGTTGAAAATTTTTGTGTAATGTAACGCATAAAATTGAAATATTACCATAATATTTTCTCCTACTTTTTAAAATATCTATATTCTTCCGTGGGGGAGCATTGTGGACACAGGCGGTATTGAAACTTGTAATTTGTTTAAACTTTATCTCGAGCTCCGCGTCGGCTTGGCAAGGATCCACGCGCCGTGACAATTCTCGTGGACCGCGTGAGATAAGCATCGCGCTAACTACGACGTTTATACGCTCTCGTTTCGCGGTATTCGCGCTAAGGACGCGTAATAATCGATCGCCTTGGCGCGTACCGTAATCGCGCGACATTAGACGGGACGCGATACGGGATCTCGGCCTCATTGCCAATTGCGTTCCCGAGCAAAATTGAAAGATTGCCGGCCTGCCTACCACGCCGTGCTACCTTATTATCCCGCCTTATTATACTCAATCCACGAAATCGTATATCCGGAATTTCCCAATGTGCCCCGAACCGCCGTCGAGGGCCCAATCATTCGCACGCACTGCGAACGTGCGCGGCGAACGCCCACGGTGCTACATTTAAATTAAACGCGATTCCTGGCCCAAGGCTGCCCATTCTTGGAGTGTCGAAATAACATAGAATTACCGGGACAACGTTACAAATTATGATAACTATTAATCGCGCGTACCGAAAACCGTGAACGGGAGGAAACGAGGAGACACCGTATCGATTTTTATACTAGAGCGTGTTCGAAGGCTTCTTTATTTATTGCATATAGGGATTCTTTAAATTATTGTGCGGGGTGTTACGTAATACCCGCCTCACCTTTCATTTACGGACAGAGCGGATTAGACTGAGTCGAAAAGTCCTTTACCACTTTGCAATTTTTTCAAAAGGTAACGAGTTATTAATTATTAAAAATCGCTGTCTTAGCACACACATCTGTCCAGATAGCACACATAGCTCTACGAACATTCTTCTGGAGTGCAAGTGTTCTTAATTTCAGAATATTCCAATTGAATATTCTATAAATATATATACATAGATTATTACAATTAGAAATCGTAGGGGAGAGTCAAGTTGGCTACAGGGGTAAGATGGCACATTGCTTATATTTTAACTATTAAAAAAAATGCAGAATCAAGCAAGTGGGCAGTGTAAAGCCGTCTTTAACACATAGTCATCATATATGATTACGTACGGTGTCACAATGATTCGAATGGTTTGTAATGACGCGTTCGTTTCTATTACACAATGTATTATACATAAATGGTATAATTGCCTCAATTTAAATTCTTACCTTTTTTAATTCCGGACTTTTGTTTCCCGAGACCAAGATTTCAATGACCTCGTCATTTAACATTTACTCGATTTACCGTACAGATGTACGCGAATTGCGCATCTTGGAAAAAAGTTACACCAAACGGTCGGGGAAAAATTGATTCCGGCACCTGGAAAATCTGAGAAAGTCAGGGAATTGTTTTCATTGAGTTTGCTGGACACCCTGGTATTGCGTAATACCCTGTACATTAGGCGCAAATTCGGTACATAAAATGTGCGTGTACGAAACTTTTACGGAAGCGAGAAAACGCGCGCGTTGTTACGGTCGAGAAGTGCGCGGGAGCGTTTTCGCAATCGTTTCCGCGCGGTTGCAGCGCGCTGGAATCGAGCCGGGCGCGATTCCAGTTTGCTAGCGCGTTAGCGGCAAAGCGATGCGCGACTATCAGTACAATGTGCAAAAATAAAACCGATATCTCCGCGATGCAGTTCGCCCCCCGGTGAAGCGAACTCCCTCCGACGCATATTGCGCCGAGAATCGCTGCGCCGCGCCGTCGGCGCTCTCGCATTTGCATTTACGACCCACTTTCGCACAGGAGACTTCTTGCTAAGGGCCACTACGGTACTCTCGAGGTATCTCGGCTATCGAGAAAAGCTGCCCGGAACAGCGACGGAATTATTATCAGCGCGAAATACCGATAATCGATCCTGGTATCACGCCCAGATACTTTGTACGTGGAAATGAATACGAGTCGCGAATTTGTATATATATTAATTTTCGTGTAAATAACACGCTCTTACGCGGCACGGGTGAATAAAGTATTGCAAAGTGGAAAGAATTACTCTTTGATGACTTAAGTATTGGAGTTTATATACGTTTTTGTAATATAACGTCGCGCGTATCCGACAAGGCGGTGTTGGCAGTTGGAGAAAAAGTTAGGTAAAATATTTTCAAGACGGAGGCGGAGCTTTTCAATTCTCAAGACGGGCGAGGGCTCTCTGTCTAGAAGATTTTCCATCCAAGTTCTTCTTTAACCGAGTCAAATATTCCCGTGTTAAGCCAACGGCACACGATACCATTATTCCTACTGGATCGCTTACGAGAGCCAATCAGGAGTTAGCCTCGAGTCACCCGATCCAAACCCTCTCAGGCATCCTTGTTGGTTCTCGCAAGCAATCCAGTAGGAAAAATAGTGCCGTTGGCTTCACTCTACGTTTCTGACTTTCGAGTCGGCAATATCGAAATGTAATAATTTAGCGTAACGATCTAACGCGTTCGGATTTCGTGGATCTCCGTTGTCTTTTTTGTTTCCTTTATCCCTCGGGCTCCCCCCGTTCTTCCTCCCATACGTGATTAGCCATGGCGAACACGCAATCGGGCGGACGCGGCGAAGTAAGGTCACGAGAGGAGGATCCAGGATGATTCACGAAAGTAAACGTCAGTGATCTCACCGTTTTCGTCATACCGCGCGCGGCCGTAGAAAAAGTAGAAGACGAAGGCGCGACCAACAATGCGCGATGTGTGCGCCGGATGCCAGAGTAAACTCCGGCTTTCGGACGAGCGGACGAGCGGACGAGCGAGCGAGCGAGCGAGCGGGCACGCTCTCGAAAGTATTCATAAATATAAATTGGACTTTGATTCGGGCCCCCGTTGGCCCCGGGGTTGTGGACGAGGGGCGCGGGAGGGGCAGGGGAGAGCTTCTGCCTGGTAGAACAAATTCTTCCGCTCCCCTCGCGAGACGGGACCTTCCGCGGGGTGCCTGTGAAATATATTTGGACAAATTTCCGGCGTAGGCTCCCCGCATCGAGATGTAAGGGAAGAGAGATTTGAACGTACGTCGGAAAATGTCAAAATCCGTGGATTATCGCCGAAAACGGTGGATACTCTGCTAATCTACCGAGTGACTTTTAGAGAGTTCGATTGCCCGAGCCGAAATTTTGGTTCTACGCTGAACCTTTAATTCTATTATACAGCGGGACCGAAGACAGTAAAAGAGGTCGAGCTGCAAGTACAAAATTGACTCCTACTTAAAAACTGATAGTGTCGGAAATTTCTACTTTTGCCAATTTAGCATTAAAGTAGGTCCTTTTAAGTAGGAGCTAAAGTACATTTTTAGAATTAAAGATTCGAGGGAAGAGTAAAAAATATAATGTCATCAAAGTAGGCTGGTCTGTGTAGGTGTAAATTATCCTTAAAAGTGTCAAAATGGTACCAAAATTTCGACTCTGTTATAATTTAGAAAATGACCATTTTCCGACGTATACGTTTACGTCTTTCTTCTTTTGAAGCGTTTTGAAGCGGGGAGCTTGCGCCGGAAATTAGGTAATACAGTGTTTTCGCGGATCAGAGTGTCGGCCGTTTTCGGCGATAATCCACCGATAGACTATTAGAGGGAAGAGGGCCGAGAAATTGCTACAACGCCGTGCCTCTTGAATCATGTCTTATTTTCGACAGCTACCTGGGAACCTTTGTTTCCTTTTAGCTTTCCTTCTTACGTTTGTCCAAGGTATTTCGAAAACACCCTGTATGTCCCGTTTCCTCCAATTTGAGGAGACGCATCGATTCCCTCGAAGGTCCACCCTTGCGCAAATAGACGAGCGGGCACACCGTGTGCTTTTTGCTACTTAAGAAACCAGAGGTGATTGACTACCGGTCTCGGGATCAATTAATTCGTCTGAGTGCGAGCAAATTCATGCAAATATAAACGTCGTGTGTTTTTACAAAGATTAAGAAGCGACTTCCAGGGGCTCGGACGCTTTAAGTATCAGGAGACTGTGAGTTTTAAATCAGTTGTTCAGATTACTCTTTCAACCGTGCTGCAAAAGTCGAGCTAATTACGGAACAGCGCGGCAGTCGCGGAAGCTTACGAGACATTTTGAGGCCACGGATCGTCTACGAGATATTACCTTAACGCTATAAAGACACTGGCTGCGCTATTCTCGATGTATCCTCGCGCACTCCCGTTGCATAAAGAAATTACACGAGCCCGGGAGCTCGTTTATCAGATCTTATAACCTTCATTCATTCATTTCGCTCTCAGGGAACACGACGGGAGTTGAAAACTCAAGATAAGACAAATATTTGTCTCTCGGGGACGACGGTATTAACGCACAGGGAGCGCTGCCCCCGACGAATTTATCTACCCGAGAGGATCTCCGTCGCGGAAGCGGCTCTCCGTGTACGCGATCGTCCCCGTTCCATCTCTCGCTCCGACATTGTCGAAAACGCGGCGAACGCGCGGCGGGGCGACGGGGGGGAAGGGTCGAAAGAAAGAAGGAAGGATAGGGAACGGAGAGACGTCGAGGCGATACGAGAAACCACCGCCCCCGGGAATTGAACTCTGGTTACCCGCACGACTGCGAGGCAAAAGTGACTCGGCCCCTTCTTTGTCCGAATATAACTGTATTTATCTCGATTCGCCCGACTGAATCATCGGCGAACGAGGAGGGACGCTGTCTTTCGGGATCCTCCCTCCCTCGATCGAGCGCGAGCTCAAACATTTCGCTTCCCAATCGAGAGTTTACTCAACTTTCCGGCGATTCGGTCTCTTTTGTCGTCTCGCCCTGTCACCCTGTTCTTTAAGAAACGCGAAACGCGTCTTCCACCCCGCCGTATCCGCGCGCCCAAGATTTCGTCCTCCCGTCTCTCCGCGCTCTGTCCCACGTAACGTTATTCACTTAACCAAGAGTGGAATTTGACGCGATGTAAAACCCGCACGTATCGCAGTACTCGACATTTTTCCGGCTTGCGTTTCGTTTCATTCGTTCGCGAGTCGTTTGTCTTATCGAGGAAAAAAAAACCCACCTTTGTCTCGTAAATCTCGCCGTCGAGATTACGGAGTTCATATTTCAGAAGGCGGAACGATAATGCCGGCCTAAAATCGCCGTGGGTCATGTAGCGGTCGTTAACCGAGTCTCCGCGCACGATTTCGGTCGCTAATATTAATAATGCAAGGTGCAAGCGCTCCGAAGGAGCATACAAGTGCAATGCACTCCGAGCGCTCTGAACTGGCCTGTCATTTAAATTCGTCATAGGCGTCCGAATTCGTCCAGTGGCACACATTAACGCGCGCCACGCGCTTTTTACACGGGTCGAGGGGATCCGCGCGAGTGAGTTTCCCTCTTCCTCGGAATATTATAAACCAGTCGCCCTTTTCGCAAAATTGCGTTCTATTTGACGAACCTCTGCTCCGCGATAGCGGAGTCAGTCGAGGGCATTGAGTAAGCGACGCTCGCGTCGGAGACGCTCCGTGAAAGGCCTTTTCTCGCAGCCTCCTCTCGGACATCGGATATTTCGAAAGAATTTTCCCGGGGAAACGGTATACGCGCCGCGAGAGGCGAAAAATATGGCGTGTTTACCGCGGTCGTATTTTTCACTCGACGAAAAATATATTCCTCGTAAATGGGCCTCTCTCTCCGCGGTGACGCTCGCATGCGGGAGCCACGTACGTACGCGCGAACGGGGGTAAACTCGCGCGTTCGCGGAACGGCCGGTGAATTGCATTTGCGCAATTACCCACGGCTGAGTGACGCGTCATTTGCATAATACGACTCGTTGAGCAATTAAGTCGCACTCCGTCAGTCAGATCGAGCGCGCTCGGAACTTCTTCCTCGACGAGTGGCGCTTCTTCCGTGGCGCGAGTTCGCGAAACGCACGCGCGTCACCATCTGCCGCCCGCATTGACATTTCCGTTTGGCGTCGCGTCATCTCCAGCCATCTCTCGTCTCTGACCGCCAAGTTTTTCCAATTGTCGCCCAAGCTCCGTTAAAGGCTACACAAATCCCGCGCCCTTAAGTCACGATAGTCGAGTGCACGAAATTTAGATTTAATTTCTGGAGAGATTAAAATGATACAAGGTCCCCTACTGTGAGACAGTCTTCCAATTTGAGATAGCAGGCTTTCGACATCCGAATTCAATAATCTTTTTCCCGCAACGTTTGCACGATCCAACAATGAATTTCCTACCAAACAACTCCAAATCGTGATAGAACCCACAGATGATGCCTATTAATTTAGCAGAAATCCTGCCGTCTCATATAAGGAACTTGTCTCATAATAGGGTACTTTCCTCTGTACGGGGTGTTCCGGGAAGAAAGGTCAATATTCTGGGAGGCGATAGTATCGGTCATTTTAAGCAAACATGTTCATACGAATATACGTCCCGTTCCCCGCTGATTCCGAGATAGAGCTACTCGAATGTCTCGTGTATTTACTTTTTTCCTGTACACTTCACCCTTCACCCACCCCCATAAACGTCTACGGGAATTTACTCTTACACGTCTGTTGACTGTTGCGCTGATAACATTGTGGAGATGTTCAAAGTGCCTCGCATATTCACAAATGTCGAACGAGCGACGCGCCATGTTCACACACAAGTTGACAAATGCATTGGTGTTGACGGTGGAATTTTTGACAAATTAGTATGGTCTGTAACAAATGTATCACTTGAACAATAAATATTAGAAATAGTACGTAGTGTTTCTTTCTTGTCAGTAATTTTGCAACTGTACATTCAAATAGCTCTATCTCGGTGGGGAATTGGACGTATAGTCATATGAACATTTTTGCTTAAAACGACCGATACTGTCACCTCCCAGAATATTGACCTTTCCTCCTGGGACACCCTGTACAACGACTTCATTATCTTCCTTTAGGCGGCCAAACAAATTACAACTTCGTAGCGCCTTCATTTTATCGAAAATTTATTGCCGAACGCGTTAAGGTTTTCTCAGAGATATGACGTTTTCTTACAGATAACCTTAATAAGTGTTTTCTTCAATTCTCCCAATCAGAGAACCACTCGCACACGAGGCGAGCCACCCACACCGATTAACCATGAAATTGTCATTCGTTTGCATTAACGCTGACGCGTACCCGCAGATGCGGACGCGCGGCGGGGCTCATCGCCGACTTCCGAGACTATCATTTTTATTTACTGACTCGATAACCCTGTTTCGCGTTTAATTGCGCCGGAGCGGGAAATCGTCGGGCGGCTTCGCCGATCGGCGACTATCGCGTGTGTCGGGCGACCGTCCGCAATTTTTATTAAACAACCCGGCTGTTATTTCTCTCGGGTGACAGGGAGAGCCAGGACTCGATCGGGGGGCCCGCTGTGAGTTTATCGTCTGATTAATGACCTCGGGCCGACGCGGAGATACCTCGAACGCGAACTTTAATACGAACGAACGAATCTAATCTCATTGCTCGCGCGCCGCACTTCCGCAGTTTATTCTCGCCTCACTTTAATCGATCATCATCGGCATCGGCCGCGGGGCATCTCGCCGGCCGCGGCGATTCCGACGTCTCACGGTACGCACTTGCGCGCGTTCTGGATGATAAAGCGCGCCCTCGTGTTTATCCGGCTGAAATTTATGCGAATTTATGATCGTCTCCGAGTGCCGATAAGGCGAAAAATGTCGAACGTTCCGCCTCGTTCCGTTTGATTGACGCAGTCAGTTAAGTCTTAACGAGGTGGCTTCGCTTTATTTTCCCGCCTACGCTTTTTATCCTCCACTCAAAGCGTCGTATTGCATTCATACGATCGATATATATACATTTCTCATAACAATGGAATATGGATCCTCATCAATGTTACGAGCATTTCCAGCCGCACGACGCCCGAGAACTTTTTACATCATTTTTTCCAATAGAAAAGCTGCTTCCTCGTTATTGAAAAAACATCGCGAGGTGATTTCGCCACTGCGGAATGTAGCCTAAAATTCATTGGACTCCAATGCAATAAAATTTGCAGCGCTTAAAGTCGCCTTTTTAGAATATGATCCGCGCCATTCAGAAAATAGCACTTTGCGGCTGTCGTCTCGAACATCCATCTCGCGGCCATCCGCTTTTCTACAGCGTCTCGTGATAAGAGCAAGCGGCGCGAAAAACGTGAGAGACGTTTAATATCGATGGCCGTGTTTATCCGCGGAGCACGGTGTGCATAACGTAACGTCGAGAGGCGCTAAATGTCTTTCGGAAAGTATCCATAAATCTGGGCTTTTATGCGCGTATGCATATATATATTTTTTTTTTTATTTGCAGTTCATACACACACCTGTGGCTGATGTATGACGGTCGAATAAAATGAGCACGCAGCCTTTCCGGCCGCACATATGCGCGCTCGTCTCGATACAGTATACGAATCCGAGATAGGAGATGAAATATTAACCCTCGCGCGCGACCCTATCGGTCTGCTAAAGCTCATTCTCGAACTTCGTAACGCGCGGACACACGCGTGTTACACGAAATGACCCTGATTTATGCGTTGAACCTGGTAAATCGCGAGTTTCTCGGACGAACGGGAACACGCGACGAGCATTGAACGCCGGCGCGAAACGTCTTGGAAAAAAGGGCGTTTGATTGATGGAAGTTAATTATGTCAATTCGTAAATTCGTACGACTTATAGACGTAGATTATACCACACAATCTTGTACAATTCGACATATAAGAAGGGAGCTCGAGGCCGCAATCGGGTGCGTTCGTGTCTTAGTAATTTATTGAAATAAAAATTGTTCCGATAGAAATAATGTCAGCCTAGTATTCAGACCATAGACATAGCAAATATAGACTAAGCGTCCCATTGAATAAGCTGAAGCTTGTAAAAAGAGAGAGAGAGAGAGAGAAGATTTAAGAAGACTTTCTTTCTTTAGCTTACACACTGAAAAAAAAATCTGATAGATTCAACCAGTCTATATTTATGTCTATGTCTATGATTCAGACCGTCTCCCGTGAGAAATAAATTTTATAATAATCGATAAAGAGTTATTAAGTACGCAAATATATTTATCGCAGATTCTTAACTCGTGCACGGGGAGGAATCTCTTTTAAAATTTATCTTTAAAAAATCATGTAATCGAGGGACGACACACGATTACACGATTTTCAGGATAAATTTTAAGAGGAAATGCTCTGCGTGTAATAAGCTCAGATTGCATTCGCGTACTCTTTTTTTTCTCGTCACTTTTTGCTTCTCCTCTCTCTCTCTCTCTCTCTCTCTCTCTCTCTCTCTCTCTCTCTCCCTCTCCGACTTCCCTTCCGCGAGGAATCAAATGTATTTTTATCTCCGATCAGAAAGTGACTGGCGTATTGCTTTCCGCTACATTTCCGCGGCGTGAACATTTTTACGTAATTAACCTACGTCTTATCTGAGCACAATAATTAGAGTGCCCCGGGAATATTAACTTTTAATTAAACTCCAAGCGCGTCGGGGCAGCAAGAAATTCCTCTTTTACGAGAAGTTAAACGCCGAAGAAAGAAAAACGCGGACAAGATGGATCTGATACAAAGTGAAAGCTTCCTATCGTAAATATTTCACGGTATATTCATTTAATAGACCTCCCGTTATGGCGAGCATTTTTAACTTCGACCGGAGTAGCTGCTTCAATGCGATATCGCGAACATTTCGCTTGTCGCGAACGCAGCAACAATCACCGGATATTTTTAAAACGTGCCTTGTCTCAACGTCACAAAATTTTAATTCGTATCGTCTTTCACGCAACAATGGTCTTTTGTTAAAAATTAATAATTCCTCCCTTCATCTCCCGAGCTAATATTTAATGCCATTGAAATATGTATATGTGTGCTATCATGCTTTGTTAGCAACTTGTTAGCAATAAATTAGCATTAATATATGCAAATATTGAATACCAAATACACCATTCGCAGTGTAATAATCGCCGGAAGCTCTCTTACGTCAATTTTAAGGCCACGCAAGGGCGGCGTGCAGTGTCGGAAAAGGTTGGAAACTTGTCGTGAGTGACGGTAGAAGACGGAATACAAGACACGAATTAAGCTGCGAATGTTGCCCGTGGTCGAAAGGATATCCGGTCTCTCCCTGCGACATCCTGCGCCCCATTATCGGCATGCGAGCGAAAGAAAACCGCCGCTTTGTTCCCGACGCACTGTACCCCGCGAGGGACCGCGCGCGCCCACGTTAAGCCCGCGGAGACAAATCTCGGGTGCGTTATGACAGGCGGAACAGATACGATCTCTCGGCGCGGCGGCCGTTTCCAGGACCATTTCATGCGCGATTTAACCGCGATTCGTCCACACCCTCCGCGCAATGGCGAAGAGAGGGGTGGGGGGCGCGGCGTTCGTGTCGCTGGGTGTCCTTCGTGGCGAGATCGGACGTGACGAAAAGTCGCGACGACGCCCGGTCGTCCGCTCGACCGGAACCGCTCGGCCGGAAGTCGAGACTTCGGAGCGGAGCGCGGCCGGGCGTCGCCGCGCTGTCCCGCGCCCAGAGACTTTTCACGTTCGCCCGATACGTTAAACCCGCCGCTAAATGGTCTCGAAGTAAATTACGCGCGCGTTCGCGGAATCCGATAGCCGTGCGCTGCCGGGGGTCTGGTGCCGGAGCGCGGCTTGTTTAATTCGAGCATTGAATTTAAACGACAGCGAGCCGGCTCGCCGTTCTGTAATTAGAATGCTATCAATGACAGAGCTCTGTGCGTAAACGAACTGACGGGGCCACGTGGTTACGATTTCTGGATTATACGATCAGGCGCTTTGACGCCACTTGTCATTAAGCTGGCGCGAAACTGCACGCCGCGCGGAGCATTTGGATGTTTGAACGCGGAAATGCATAATGGGAAGCGCACACCGACGCCCGCGCACATTCTCGCTTATTGTGGTCGGCGATAAATTAAATTCGCAAATGGCGACAAAGAGCCGCTCGCAGCTTCAATGGACAGTTTCTAAACATTTTGATACGGCTCAGTTTCAATTAATTGACAAGGGTGCTTTGTCGCAGTCAGGACAGAGGGTAGCTGTCGATCGATACTTTTCGAATGTACTCGACCTCTATTTCTATTTAAACATCTCCGGGGTCTCGTAGACTCGCGAGATCGCGCGAGGCTCCGTTCGCGGATTGTGTCGCGCCTTCTCTCCTCCCGAGCTGAATCGGATCACTGTGTTGCCCGGCGGGAGTAAAGGAAACACAGAAGCGCCCGTATTTCGTGGTCCACGTCGTAATGTATAAACCCGCGGCCCGTCGGGCGTATCGCGCGTGTCGGCTCGCCGACCACGTGTTTCGCCTATGTTTAGAAAAGCCCGCCGGACGTTGTTGTCCCTTGGCCGGTGCACCCACGTCGACCAGGCGCCGATCTAAACTCGGAACGGATAAACAACCAACGGGTATATCGTACCTTCCGCTTTGTAAACCCAGGCCGCGGGAGGAGGGAGGGGCCTTCATCTCGGCGTGGGCGGTGGCAGCGGCGGCGGCGGCGATGCCGATCGCGATCCCGCCGCGCTGGGCCATTGTTCCCGCGAGAGAGGCCGCGTAGTCACGCGGCCCCGACGGTGACGCCGGATCAGTTCCCTAATTGCATCGTCTCCTCGCGAGCCGGAACGCGGCCGTTGAGAATGCGGACGGGTAGCGCGCCAGGTGACTCGAACGAATCGGG
Organism: Vollenhovia emeryi; assembly: GCF_000949405.1. NCBI lineage: Eukaryota > Metazoa > Arthropoda > Insecta > Hymenoptera > Formicidae > Vollenhovia > Vollenhovia emeryi. The sequence continues at coordinate 1,101,216 of NW_011967151.1, forward strand.
AATTTCGAGCGGGAGAAACTCGCGCTTGTACATTTCTATCCGCGTCAATTTATCCACACGTGATTCCCTCCTTCGCTAACAATTGTAGCGTGTCTATTGCAATTGCGATGCGTCCAATGCAGTTATAGTTAACGTAAAGAATTATTTGACGCCAGTGCAAACCAATGTAGAAGAATTGTTAAACGACGCTACCTGGCAAATTCTAATCAAAGAAAATTGCGAAAAGTATTACCTCAACCAGGATTTGAACCTGGACTTGCCTACACTCTAGGCGGGCCTCTCTCTCTCTCTCTCT
>NW_011967151.1:1102495-1115016 GCF_000949405.1 Vollenhovia emeryi
CTCTCTCTCTCTCTCTCTCTCTCTCTCTCTCTCTCTCTCTCTCTCTCTCTCTCTCTCTCTCTCTCTCTCTCTCTCCCCCTCTCGTAATATTTTTCGCAATAAATTTCTTTAATTGAAATTTGCCAGTTAGCGTCATTTAACAATTATAATTGTCCGCGCGCTTAGGAATGTACGGATCATCTAAAGTTACCAGCGACAGAACCAAGACGAGGTCTTTTTGAGATGTCCATGGCGCGATGGACCACGAGAGACGCACTTGACCATTAGAATCGGCTAATGGTCAAGACATTGTTATCAAAAACATTAATTTTCGTAGGGATTTTCGTAAAGATGGCAAGACCTTTGTTAACATAAGAGAACTTTCGGACTACAACAGTCCGTCAGCAGTTCTTCAACGTACGCGATCTGTGCACCAGAATATTATTAATTATAAGTACTGTACAAGTGATATCTCGTCCAACCCACATCTCTCGATACTTTTACTTGTGTTTAACAATTAACAATGCAACTTCAATTGACCTCGCACTCTTCAGCCAACGAGTGCAATCATTTTTTTATTAATATCTTACTAGCATAACGATATTGGCCGAACGAACGATATGAGGATCATTAACAATTGTGTGAACAGATCACTTGAATAGGGTCCAAATCTGGGACCGAAGCGTTGCTTTTTTTCAAATAAAATCATTGGCCTGCGTAGGTCATTTAAAAAACTACATATCAAAAGAAAGAAAGTTAAATAGGGCCATTGTGATATAAATCAAATAATTTTCATATTGAAGAAACAATTCTTTTTTTTAAGAGAAAGAATTATCACGATTGTTACAATAGAGAAGGAAGTACCTTAGTGAGTCGCTTTGTACATATTTACGGCATTAGAATTACGTGTCGGATAAACTCGTGAAAAAAATGGCAGACGCATTCATCCGCGTCTGTCAGGGGCTCGCAAACGAGAATAATTATTAGCGTTAGCCCCGCGAATCTCTCATGTTTGTCACGTTTGTCCGTTTACAGCGTCCGTTTAATTCCCCGCGGTTTCTCATTTTGCCGGCTCTTTTAATTCCAATTCAATTTCGCCCTCGCGTACGCGCGGACACGCGTACGCAGAGGAAAACTCTTTCATAAAATCCCCGGCGCACCGCGGCGGGCGCGGGGCGCCGCCGCATTTTCCCCCGTGATGACGATCGAAATCTCATTTCGCGCGTAATCGCGTCGAACGATAACAATAATCGGGGCGATAAATAATGAACAAACGTCCGTAGTCGCGCGCCCGTCGACGGACCGCAAATATTCGGCGTCGCGATGCGGTCGCGCCCGCGTTCCGTTACATCGCATCCGCGTGCAATCAATTATCCAAAAGAGCGTCGTTTGTCTGCGATAATGAGAGAGGGGGAGTGAGGGAGGAGGGAGGAGGAGGACGTAGGCGCCGGGCCGTAGCGCGTGCACGAGATGCAAATGCACGCGCCGCGGTGCGCGTCTCGTGACGCGCCGTATTGTCGCGAAAACCGCCCGTAAAAACCACGTGGCACCTTTCGCCCCCGTATCGACATTCCGATTCCCCGACGTTCGCGAGTCGCCCGGCGTGAGCGACGTGAACCGAGGGAATAAGGGTTGATCGTTGCGTCAGCCTAAACCTTCCCAGGGGAGGAAAGCGAAATTTCCACCCCGGCGTGGCTCGCTGGAAATTTTCCGCCGAGAGCCTCGTGGCTTCGTACCGCAAAGTACATACGTGCATATATTTTTTTTACACATTTTTTTTATTTCCTATGAAATATCCGACAAATACCTTTTCACGCCCGTACGTGCTCTACTGCGGGGACCTCGCAAAGTCTCCGAAAATGCCTTCAAATTTATTTACGACAGTTTGGAGAAGGCCGCTACGTGATACGGAAGAAAGCAGACGCGGCATGAAAGATTCGGCACAGTCGAAGACACTCGAAGAGAAATTCCGGTAGGCTTTGTCTGAAAACATTTATTTTTCTCAGCTTCCGTACGCCATCGCGTGGCAACCACGAACCTACGTGCGCCCGTCGATGCGACGTAATCCGACTCGCTTTGCCTCCGTTGTTTCCGCTTCCCTTCTTCACCCTTGAGCGGTCGTCGGCTTCCGATCGCCCGGTCGACGGGGCGCATTCGTATGCGACGCAGCAGGCGAGGAGATACAAGGTTCGTCCGTGAGGGAATTAAGGGCGGTAAAGTGGGACCTCCGGTAGGACGGCGGCGAGAATGGGGCTGGAATTTTTCACTCGGTATCAATTGCCGTCATATCTGCCGACGGAAGACAGGGGTGAACTCTCCGACTCGCATAAATCATTACGATCGAATTGCGAATCTGTGCTTCATCGTATATAGACGTCTTTACTCCGTTTCGGAAACCCTTTCTCTGCCAATCCCCTCGCCTAGTCGCCACAGACTCGGGCCGCGATCGAATTTTCGGTTTGCACGCGTGAAATGAATCCGCTCGAATTGATCTCATCCGAGCAATGCTTCAACCCTTTGAAGCATAGTGGTAACTCACGTTACCACCTCAACTTCTTTACTTTTTGACCATTTAATTTCAAGTTGACGCATTTAGGTCGGGTTTTTTGTTAAATAAGAAATCCAATTTTCTTTGCTGTGAAAATTACATCTTAGTAAACATTTTATAGAACTAAAATAAAATGTTTTTAATTTAAAATTATATATTCTTTGATATTTAATGAATACTGAAATTAAAGCAATGCATGTTTTAATTTGTCTATTATTTTTGTAATTTAAGTCAATAAGCTATTAGGAGCTACCTAATGAATAATTTTCTCGAGTAAAGTAATATGTTTTTGGATTGAGATCTCTTTTTATCAGTGTAATAATATCTAAATAATGTTTTTTAGCACAGTTGAATTACAGTCGAATGATGTTATTCTTTTAAGTTTTGAATTCCGCCATCTTAAATTATGAAAATTTGATAACGGATTCGTAATCAGCGACTCCAAGAAGCCTTGTATACAAAGTTTCACAAGAAATGGTTCAATAGAAAAACGTATGCTTCAAAGGGTTAACTTGTTACGAATAATCTCTACGAGAAGCATCTTTTTCTTTCACGGGAAACGAAAGCGTTGCCAATAAGGACGAATATTTTTACAGAAGTTTGTCAAATCGTCGCACTAGCGTAAGATCTGGATATGGCATTCGGTAATGGCGATTGAAATTCAAGATCGCCTTTCTCTTATTTCAAACTGACTGACCGCTCTTGAGAGGAGGAGTCGAGATACGTGGGCATAGATTATCATCTTTGTACGAGATGAAACGGTAGACCCGTTTTAGAGTTATTCGTGCACGAGCTTATGATGAATTCATGAGCAGACTTCTTAATGTCTGTCAACGAATACAACGTATCCGCCTAAAAGCTTACATGATCGTGCGTCTAACTAAATTATAATGTTCTCAGTACTCGTGGCTTCAACCAAACCCGATTTGAATCTCGAACACGAAGTTTAGGTGGATAATTTTTAGTAGATCCACGTGCGACGAATGTGAACGAACGCGAGCTACGCATTGTTCTTTTTTATCTGTCTTGAATAGATTTACGAGTTCCTCGCATGAATACACTCGCTTTAGTTATGCCTAACGAGTAGAGAAGGCGAAGCCCCTGAGATATTCCGACAGTGTATCAAACATCGAGTTTAGTTAATTGCTGATATTGATTTCCTTAAACGACAGCAATTCCGTACGACTTGTGCCTCGTTAAAAAAGTTATCGTTTTGGACCAATTATTAGAAGCTTAATTGGGAAAATAATGAACTTGGAACGCTGGAGGAGTTTTCGAGTGGCGTTCGTCCCGGGAGGCAGCATTTCGAGAGAGCGAGCGAGCGTGCGAGCAAGCTTTTTCTCATAAGAAAGAACTCGGTTGTTTAATTAGCATCCTTGAAAAATTTCGTCTTTGGTGCCGCGAATGAGTCGACTCACTCGAAACTTATTCGACGGTTTGGTTATTTTATGGGCCACCTGTTAGAACGAGCGCTCTTTACGCTGTCTCGTCCTCGCCGGCAATCCTCGCCTGAAGGATCATTCAGCAGGCTTGAATAAGCTTTCGAGACACGTGTAAACGGAATTTAAAAGGATATCAGATCGCGCGCCGCTGCGATATGCCACAAATGTCCTCAAGGTTCGACGAACTTGAAGAGCGGACCTGAGAAAATAGAAAAGATCGCCCCTGAGATTGTCGGATATATTTTCCCTTGCGGATTCTTCGATAAAAGTGTCCCCCATATAAACGTTTAGACAGCTCTTTACGAGGAACTAACGATTAAAGTATTAAATCATACTCTAGGGAATTGAATTTCAAATGAATATCCCTGCAATGAAGTTTTAATCGAGTTTCAATCAGACGGAAAGATAAAGTGTGATGGACATTCTCGCTGAAGGAAAAGCATCCTCGTCTGTATTACGTCTGAAGAGGTTGCGACGAAGAGATCGCGAGAGACCGTCTCCCGCCGGCGGACTTCTGAGACACCCTCTAGACGAAACGATGATCCTTTAAAGATCCTTCCCCTACTGTCACGAGGTCTCGGAGAGGTCGCGCGGATGTCTTCCGGCAGCGAAGATTAACGATGTCCGAGAACGGTGGACATCGGGACGACACACGCCCAGCTTGCTCGCCTTCCAGGTGGAAGAGGTCAGGAAGCTCGGCTCCGTCCTCGTGTACACGCGTCCTGACCGCCGCGTCATTTTCCTCCGTCTAGACGACAGCGGCGGAAACCGGCGACGATCCTCTCGTGCAACCAATTCGACGTGTCCCCCTACAAGTCGCATAGGGTAATGCAATATAACACGTGGAAGAGGGTGTCTCCTAGCAACCCTGTGTCTTCTCACCCCGCGTCTCTCTCTCTCTCTCTCTCTCTCTCTCTCTCTCTCTCTGTTTCCGAAACCGCCCGGCTGCCTCCCTCGCTTTCCCCTGTCCCTTAAGCTTCGCCCTAAAACACCCTAAATCCCTGTGCACGCCGCGACAGGGCGCGCAGGAAAGTTTCGCTCGTCGCGTTGTCGCAGGTGCGTATCTACGTACGCGATCCGATTTCATCAGACTTTCGTAGCTTCGGAACTTGCACCGGTCGGAGAGCGTCGCGCCAGGAATGCGGGGGACGCGGGAGCGTCCCGGCGAAGATCGCGCGCTTTCTAGGATTTTACGCGACGATCGTTATTCCTATTCTATCCAGGCGACGCTTCAATCGCGCGGATACACTTCGAAGTTAATCAATTTTATACCACTTCTATTTTTAAAGATAACACGAGATAATTGAGGGAAACGGCACTCGTCGAGACTTTACTCTGTCGGTGCAGTTTTGAGAAATGTTTTCCCCGTACCGGGGAACTTCAATAATTTGTTAGATCCGTCTAATAGCTTCTACGTACCAAGACTGATACTCGATAAAACTCTTAAGTGGACATTTGCGTGTACGTTGACAGTCGCCTTTGATCTTTAGTAAACCGTAAACTCGTAAGTACTGAAACAGAAAGACGCCGAAAGTCGAGTCTTCGTTTAAAATCGAGTTGTAGGAAAATTTACGAAATTTTAGTACTACCCGCGGCAATTTATTACCGCCAGTTTGTTTGGTCATTGCTCATCTGGGTAACGGATACAGAATTGGATTATCAGCGGTAGTCGACGGTAGACGATTGGATTATCGGCGCGAAACGTGGATCGATTCCAGTCGCGATCTCTCCAGAGTGGAATATGAAACTTTTATCCCTCGTCGACGCTATATCCTTAGCCTCGTGGACTTACATCAGTTTGTATCGGCGCACCCGGTAGCCGCCGGTCGGATATGGGCTGTGGATCGATGGCTATCCGGACGGTTTGAATATTTCAATTCGCGTGCAATTGCGCTTACGAATGCAGTAAGAGCCAAGTTTCCCGGCGTCCGTAAGACAGGATTACCGAGCTGCTCCGCAAAAGAGATCACTTTACGTTAGTTGATGCAATAAGAGGTGCCTGGCGTGCAGGTAAATACAGACTAGGTGTAGTAGATAAATATCGAAGAAAATAGACTCGGGAGGAAAAAGATGTATATTATATTTAACGATTAAATTGTACATTTTTTTTTGTTACGAGATGATATCTTTCTGTAAACGACGCGATTCAAATTCGGCGATGTCGAAAGATGTAGAATCCTTTGATAGAAAAGGATTTACCCTGGTATATTTAAGAACAGTACAGTTTTGGTTGCAAACTTTTACTACACTGAACAAAAATCTGACACATTCAACCAGTAATTCCTTTAGGATTTACCAGATGTGTAGTGAAGTCTAGCAAACTTCTGGTTGTAAAATATCTTTCATGGTAAATTCTAAAGGAATTCTGATTCGTTCATTTTTTAACAGACGACTGGTTGAATCTATCAGATTTTTTTTAGTGTACACTTGTTTCGACATCTTAGAAATGTTATCAACTGAACTCGCGACATCGTCGAACGACCTTACGGAACAGTGGTCGAGCTACTCTGCCAGCTGCTTGTCGCATTCGTGTCTGCGTCCCCGATCCTCGCATGAATTTCGCCTAAATTTCGCCTAAATTCTCTTGGCAAATATGCCGTACGGGCAACGTGGAGTCAACTCGGAAACATTTTCCCGTCGACCACGCAATCGAAGTGACCCTCACGCATGAACCATCCCGTTGATGGCATCGATCCCGAAGGGTTCCGGCGCGCTCGTGTCTATCGCCGCCGTTGTGTGCACGCGTGTGCGTTCCCCGCGTTCGTGCGTGTGCGCGCGCGCGCGCCCACGACGTTCCGTTCGCACGCGGTGCCTCGGGAGGCCCGCCTTCGATTATCGAGCGCAAACGAGTTTCGATTTTCAGCGGCCGTGGGGTGCCACGTGAAACTTCACAGACGCGCCTTTCTTTTGCACGGGCCACGTGTACACACCGTCGCCATTGAAGGGCGCGCGTGCCAAGGGGTCAAATACACAGAATCGAGCGTGTCCGGGATGAGCGGACCCCACGTTTACCCACGTGCCCTCGCAATTGTCGCGGGCGATCGTTAGTTTGTTCGGGTTTGTCGGTCACACTTCCGTTTACGAGATCGCGAGACGCGTCGGCTCATTAAATCGTTTTGCGATCGTGCGAGATTCTGCAGTCCGATTTGTCGGCCGTGCCATTCGAGACTCTTCGCGAGGAGAGTTGCCTCCTTTTTTTGTGGGGGATAAGGAGGGTGGATATACAAGGAAGAATCGCGAGGGTGGATTTTTGACGGTTGCCAGTAAATATTTAACGGCCATCCGCTGCGGGATGACATAATGCGTCTCTGGGCATTCGCCCAGAGCCGCACGCCCCTCCGAGCACAGTTATGGCCCTTCGTGCCCTCGTAATGGCAAGCGCGAAAGGATTCCCTGGGGATACATTGTTCCGTTTAGTCGGCGGGCGAGCCTGCCAAACGAACCGCATTTGTCGCCGGTGATAAATTTTACGACATATAATACAAGATACACCTAATACTAACGTCAAGTGTAATTAGTCCTTTTAAATTAGCACCGCACGCCAACCGCGAGCAAGCGGTAAGAAGAAAATTTCCCTTCAATTTACCAAAGCAAGCATGCAACTCTCTCGATTCTTGTTGAAGTTACGCGCGTATTCATTGCTGTGGCTGCAACCGATGGCGCTCGACGTCTTTCTTGTCTACATCGGTAGAAGAGGCAAACATCCGGACGAGCAGAAAGCTCGAACGCGACCGCTTGGCATCGACGACTGCCACCTTGTCCCGATCGTGTCCCCGGCATCCTGCCGGAAATTCCAGTTTTCCCGGAGGAAGTGATTTAAAGGCCCGCCCCCTCGAAATCGAAGACGGCTGGGCGGTGGAAATTCCTGCCGTGTCGCTTGCCACGCAAATATTTGGCATTTGCGAGACCGTGCCTTCTCCATTAATTTCCGCCCTATTTTCAATTTCAGACCAAGACGCTTTACTTTGCCGCGCGAAACAGCCCGTCGCCAATCTCGTCGTTCCCGGTGCCCTCGCCCTTCCCGTCCTTCTTCGGGGATCCGCAAACATTTAGGGGTTGTAAACCCCCCGGGGGAGGGGGGCTCCGCCGCTCGGTCTCTACGGTGAATGCTCGCGACGGTGCTCACTCGATGCTGTTGCCATTTGTATTCCGCGACGGCGGCCGTGCACGGGGTTGTCTTTTCATCCGCGAGCTCTTTGTGCGATCTCGAGTGAACTACTCGACAAAAATGTCGAGACGCCAATGGTCTTGGGCATTATAAGAAGCTTGAAGAGTCTCGGCGAAACAGGCTTAAGGGATGGCGAGAAATAACGAAATCTCATTTCTCCATCAGCTGCGGGAGAGACTTGCTTTAGAATCTTAATTAAGGTATTAGCTGTCGGGGTATAAACTTAACCCTTAGGGGCACATTTTACAATAAAAAAATACTTTGTTGCACCAAAATTTTATTTTTATAAAATGCGACGAAATTGGTTTTATGTTAATTGTTTGCAAGACAAACTTACACAAATTTTAAGTATGAATAATGTCGCGTTATACGCACCCACGGAAGAGAATTCCGGACCCAATGCTATTACACTTGAATGTATCATAAAATAGGATCGATATAGCGCCAATCATATTTATTGTAGAGAAAGGAATATTTTAATCTTAAATGAAAAATTCTAAAATCTGGAATCGTCTTTTGTCGAATATCGTGGCGCCAACTTCGTGCGTTGTAAGATGGAGGGAAAATTTATTCTAAGTGCAAGAATATATAAACTTACATTTAGATAAGTTACTCTTGCCTCAATATAGTAAGTCAATCTTTTTTAATTCGATAGAAGGGAAAGAATTATTGATTTTATTTTGATATTGTCTTATTTTTATATTAAATGAGGTTGTGAGAAATATAAATGCGTCAAGAATATTTTTTGTCTCGGTAACAGAAATCTTTTCTGAGGGTGCGCGTTCGAGTGCTGAAAACGCGGGGCATTTTTCATACCGCTATACTTCAGAATGTTAAACGAGAAAGATTCGGAAGAAGGCTCTAATATAAAATTAAATACTGCATTTGTATTTAGCATTTTAGAAAATGTCGCGTGCCGACGACTACAACAATTTAACTTTAAAATGCAATCGTCGCGGATAGGATGCGAAAAAAAAATCCGGCTCGACGGTTAATCCTGTTAGCTGTTTTAACCGCTGCGAGGGGTTCACAAATGTACATACGAATGCACGCGTTGGTCCCCGGAGCGCAATTAACGAGAGAAATATTCATGACACATCGAGTAACATAATACACTTTTTCCATTTATTAATTCATTACTTTTCTTAATTAAACCCGAATTATGGATTACACAACGTGCAACGTGCAGGGGAGAGGTAATTTAAACCGAAGAAATTCCCGCGATTTACTTCAAGCCGAGTGGTGCATTTGCACAAGTTATTAATAATAATAATTTCTTGGCGAAACTCCACACGCGAAATTTTTTTTTTCGACGTTCCAAGGAGAAAAAGTTTCGCTGCTGCCTCGATACTTTTTACTCGCCGCTCGTGCAGTTAATTGAATTAATACAGCCGGCCGGTAAAAGAGAGACTCGCGATATCGTTAGGCGTGCAGGGGAACGTCGTGTAAATTCACGACACGCCGCTTCCTCCCGATTCGTCATCCTTATCGCCGTATTTTTTTAGCTTCACGAAATACGTGTCGCGTCCTCGTACGCGCGTACGTGCGTGTTTTGTGCGTGAGAGAGCACTTCGGCATTAATCCCCGGGCTTCCACACATCCGCCGTGACGTCGCGAAATTAATCTCAGGATACCGCTGTATATTGTTTCGGCCGGCGCGCAATTAATTTGCATTCGCGTGATCCGGCCGCGTGCGCGGGGCATTGTTTTTTTATTATAAGAGAACGCATTGCGCCGCGGGGACATTAAACACGCCTCGGGGCTCCCATGCGTGTGCGGCCGGCATGATTTAGCTGCGCACCGCGGAATTTACTCGCAATTAGTCACCCTTATCGATGCACTTAGCGTCCGCGTTTTTGCCCCCCTCCCCCCTCCCCTCCCCCATCTCCTCGTCCGCGGAAAGATACCGAGGGTGGATGATATGCCATCGCCGCTAAATCCGTAACTACGGTTATTATTGAAATTGTGACCCCCGAAGTCGCGCGTAACCGAGGGGGAAACCGCTGACCAAAATCTTGTACACCAATGCCCACATAATGCCCGATGGGCATTACTTTATCTTCTTATCTTATTTATCTTGTTTTATCTTATTCTATTTTATCTTTGTAATGCCACAGCATGGCCTACTGCCCAAACTAATGCCCAAAAATACCTATAGTAATGCCCAGTAATGCCACAAATCTGTACACCACAATGCCCTCAGCGGTTTACCCCTCGGTTAACGCCGAGGGGGAAACCGCTGACCAAAATCTTGTACACCAATGCCCACCAATGCCCAGTGGGCATTACTCTATCTTATTATCTTATTCGTCTTGTTTTATCTTATTTTGTCGTATTTTATTTGATCTTTATAATGCCCCAGCAAGGCCTAATGCCCAAAAATTGCCTAGTGATGCCTAGTAATGCCGCAAATCTGTACACCACAATGCCCTCAGCGCTTCACCCCTCGCGCGTAACTTTCTCTCTAAAAGTCAATCGGTGAATTATCACTGAAAATCAATTGGCACTGATTTGCAGCTCTAAGTATACTACTGAAGATTGCAGTGGTATACTTATAACTGTAAATCAGTGACTACTCGCTGTTTTCAGTGATAATCCACTGATTGACTTTTAGACAGTTTCCTTCGCGAAATTCTTCCACGATAAACGGACGTTTGTCTCGCGACGCACGGACGCTCCGCTTTTGGGACACGTAAATTTTCAGGCGACTGTAAAATTGATTCGACGTAAAGTGGGTCGCAGACGGATTTTAATTAAAGTATGACAATTGTTGGGATCACGTTGCGCGATTACCTTTCGACAGCGGGCAGAACGATGACGGGATTCCCGACGAGGCTGTAAAGAATATTAAGGAGGCGCGTGAAAGAGTTTAGTGCGCGAAATCGTACTTAGTATTTTTTGCTCGCCGCGCAAAGTCGGTGGGATTATTCTATGATGCTTTTCGGATGTGTACCCGCCGGTGTGCCCGCGGTGCATTCTATCTCGCTTTTGTCAGCGATGTCGCGTGATCGTGAATGATACGCGAGATACATTGGATCGCAGGATCGGATTTCGCGGACGCCATTTGGGACGCCATGGGCGGGCGGAAGGGGGGAGGGAATCCACTTACAATGGAAATTTCTCCATTTCCCGGCGTGGCGTTTTGCATGCGCCGTGCGGGGAAAGCTCGCAAGTCCCGATACCTCGATATTGACAATTATCGTCTGGCAAACACGCGGCCGCTATCCCCTTCCCTCTCTCTCTATCTATCTCTCTCTTCCCCTCGCCTATAAATATTTATTGGCACGTCAATATTCCGATTCCATTAGTCGAGTTACCTTGAGTTAGCGCGTACTCTCTCGTCCGATTGTAGAGCAAATACATCTATCGTTACCGCCGCTGCTGATCCGCGAATGCGCCTTTTTACGTAAGCGATCTGGTAATTTCGTTCACGCGAGGATTACGGCGAAACGAGTTTCATATAATTTCTATAGCAAGGTAGAGGAAAGTTCTCTATTATGAGATACAGGATTCTAATACGAGATAGTAGGTTTGCAACGTCCAAATTTAATCGCAAATCCTTTTTTCGCAACGATTACACGATCTAACAATCAATTTTTCACTAAACAGACTTCACTCCAAGGGCAATAAATTCATGGCGGAGTCAACAGGCGATGCCCATCAATTTAGCAGAAACTCCGCTGTCTCATATTGGGAACCTGTCACATAATAAACTTTCCTCTATATTATTCGCATTGTTCATATCGTTTATATTGTGCGAGGAGGATTAATCTCTTAAAGATATACCAGTTTTCTTTATTAGATTGTTACATGTCCGCCTAGAGCGAGGGGGAAACCGCTGACCAAAATCTTGTACACCAATGCCCACTAATGCCCAGTGGGCATTACTTCGTTTCCTTATCTTATTTTATCTTATTTATCTTGTTTTTTTTATTTTATTTTAATAATGCCCCAACGAGGCCTAATGCCCAAACTAATGCCCAGTAATACTGTAAATCTGTACAGCACAATGCCCTCAGCGGTTTCCCCCTCGGCCTAGAGTGTAGGGAAGTCCCGGTTCAAACCCTGGCTGAAGTATATATTTTTTCGCAATTAGTTGTCTCTAATTAAAATTGCCAGTTGTGTCGGTTCTTCTTCCTACACTTACAAGGGGAAGCTCAGGTGACTCACCCTGGGATTTCGATGCCAATTTTTTTTTGTTATTCTGGAGGTGAAAAAAAGAGATACGTGTCCCGGCGTTTGATTGAATAGGCCTTAGTTTCGGAGTAATAAATTTGTGAAAATTGAAATTTATTTATCGTCAAGTGAAAAACTTCATCCGAAGAATCCAAAATTCTGTTGAAGTTTTACAACAAAACCGACAGCTGTCTTCGCGAGAAGACAC
>NW_011967151.1:1117032-1124569 GCF_000949405.1 Vollenhovia emeryi
AATAAAGATTCATTCTTTAATTCATTTGCAATTATCAGCGAGAGGAATTAATTTCGATGCAAACCAAGCGTGCTCGATCATATCTGTAAAAGCTCCCGCTGATAATTGCGAATGAATTAAAGAATGAATCTCTTTATTGCGTCTTCTCGCGAAGACAGCTGTCGGTTTTGTTGTAAAACTTCAAGAGAATTTTGGATTCTTCGGATGAAGTTTTTCACTTGATAAATAAATTTCAATTTTCACAAATTTATTACTCCGAAACTAAGGCCTATTCAATCAAACGCCGGGACACGTATCTCTTTTTTTCACCTCCAGAATAACCAAAAAAATTGGCATTGAAATCCCAGGGCGAGTCACCTGAGCTTTCCCTTGTTAGTCAATTCGGTTTGGTAATTTCCTCTCGGATTTGCTCGATATATTTTTATCCTCTTTATATACCTATATTTTTTGTGACGAGTAATCCCGATGGTTTCGTTTAAAGGAGTACTTTAAACGAGATGGCAAATCGGTATTGAAAATAACGGCAGCGTGAACAGATCTTTGCAGACCTACACGAGAGCAATCGGCTTGCCGGCATGAAAACTCGAATGAGATATTCAACGAAAACGTTTGATTTGTCCCGGCCGACCATCGACGCGCGCCCTTCACACTGGACGAGTGCAATTGTTTCGAATATATCCGCGTGCGCGCGCGGATTGATCCCGACGCGGAATTTGCGTTGACGATAATTTATTCTGCAAGTGCTGTTAAAAGCGCAATTAAAACTTATTGAAAGCGTTAAAAACATATCTGCTGTTAAAAAATTAGAGGACCGACGGTCGAAAATGCGGCGAGAGGTGCGAATTATCATTGCTGGAATTTCACGATAACGGCTTTTAATGAAGAACCTCAAATCAGTGTCGCGTCGAGCGTTGGTCGGATATTAATTAAACGTACGAATAGAAGAATGAGATCGACGCTCGTGGTGAAACCTTTCAAGCGTCGCGGGCTTTAAACGTACAAATGTCTTTTGTGGGACGCGTAAAAAGGACGCGGTTTCCCGTCGGCGCGAAAAAGGGTGTCTCTCGCGAGGTTGGAAAGGGTTGGAAAAACGACACGTCTAGGACGCGGCCCCTCGGCGGGGAGAGATCGCCAGTGGATGCGTCAATTTTTCGGGGAGGCAGCGGGAAAATTCGGAGCGGATTGGATTTGATTCGCGCGCGCGCGCAGCCAATTGTACGTGAAACCTGCGGATATAGCATGGTGTATTACGCATCGTCGATAGTAAACGCGATCGTCGCGATTGCCGGCGACCGCTGGCTTTTTGAGCTCGTAGAAACGAGGGGCAAATACCTGCGCGTTTGTCATTGAGCTTTATTTTCAGCTTTATCGTTCTCGCACCTGTCTTTTATTTGCGACGCACCAATAACGCTGCAATTAAAACTTCGATTTGGGTTTTCCTTCGCGAGTGCAGGATTACTCGACACTTTGCCACGTTTTGCTAGTAAAATGTATGGTAAAATTTCAAAAAATTGCCCGAAATGCCACGTCGTCCCACGACCGCGTGATTTTCAGGATAAAGAGTGAGAACAAGATCGGCCCCATTTTTACGCATTTATTTTTGGTCACAAAGTAGATACCAAACGGAAGGTCTTGTCAAGATGATCGCAGATATGTCAGTCTCCGAGTGCGTCTATTTAACGTTCCGAAGATAACGGGCTCTAAAAATTCCAGAACCAATACCTTTCCGAACAAAACGACATTTCTTCTGTCACTGACACAGAGTGGTACTGAATTTCCCAAAATGATCTACAACCAGGTACAAAAGACCCTGGCCAAGTGAATGCACTGTTTGACGGATCCGAGTTGGAGTCGACTAAAAGGTTTCTTAATGGTCGATGCTAATAACATCATTGGAGCCCGATATCTCTGGAACGTTAAATAGGTACACTCTAAGACTGACCTATCTGTACTCATCTTGACGAGACCTTTCGTTTGGTACATACTTTGTGACCAAAATCGAATGCGGAAAAAATGGGACCGTTTTCCTATAATGGACACTTGTTCTCGCTCTTTCAAAAGAAAATTCTCCCCGTGTATTAGTAGCCTCCGCAATGATCGAAAGTGTTGAGAAATCCTGCACTCGCGAAGGAAAACCTAAATCAAAGTTTCCATTGCGTCATTATCAGTGTGTTGCAAATAAAAGATAGTCGCGAGAACGATAAAACCGAAAAAATGAAGCTCAATGACAAACGCGCAGGTATTTGCTCCTCGTTTAACTCTCGTAAAATTATTCAAAATCCCACGTTGTACCGCGATTACATGATTTTCAGGGTAAATTTTAAGAGAAAATTATCTCCGCGTTAGTTTTGTGAATATTATACATTTCGTTTTTTCCTTTCGAACTGATTATTAGTAGGGCTTGGAATGTCAGAGCTGGAGATGCAGTGTCATATTATGAAATTAATAATTAATTTAGTATTAAAGTAATCATTAATAACAAAATTAATACCACGCTAAAGGCATCTTCTGCCACGCGAAGTGTATAACATTCAAAAATTACAAGATCTCGCCTGACGAGCAGAAATGTCGATAGTTTGTCTTTTCTATTTTGCACAAAAACCATCGTCGGTCGTTGTTTACTTATTAAAGCGGGATATCTCGTTTAATTTTACGTAATGCGCTTCTAAACATGTACACGCTCTGGGGGTTAATTCGGTATCTTAAGCCAACGGCACACGATACTATTTTTCCTACTGGTTTTAGCCTTTAAGTCACCTGATCGATAACTCCTGATTGGCTCTCGTAAGCAATCCAGTAGGAAAAATAGTGTCGTATAC
The DNA here is from genome assembly GCF_000949405.1 of Vollenhovia emeryi. Taxonomy (NCBI): domain Eukaryota; kingdom Metazoa; phylum Arthropoda; class Insecta; order Hymenoptera; family Formicidae; genus Vollenhovia; species Vollenhovia emeryi. Next base: position 1,119,852 of record NW_011967151.1, read on the forward strand.
CGCGGGCTTAACACTGTAGTAAAAATGCTAAAAGTGACTGGCTTCGTCTCTTTCTAACTGTCCCCCTGGACAGAGATGAAGCATTTTTAGCATTTTCACTATATTGTAAGATACAGAATCGATGCCCTGTACAATAAGATTTTTCGCCAATCGGGGTGTGTATCGACCCCCTGGCTCTCCACCGCGTGAGGTCCTTCCCTCTTTTTACCGGACACACGATCGCGCTAACTGTAAACGCCAATCGATAACGGTGACGTAGCGAAGACGCGCAAAGGCTGACCTTTCGTGTGTACAAAAAAAACATAAAAAAAAACAAGAAAAATGATGGGACAGCGAGAAAACGGCCGTGTCGCCTCGCTCGAATTAACCCGGGGTTAACCGGCCGTTAAGTCTGTACGGTGGAACGGCGGCGGTGCATCGGCACGTGTGCAACGTCGCACACGTTCTCGGGACAAATCGATCCTGGAACTGACCTAAGTTTAGCGACCCTCTTCCCGCTCGCCGAGGGTAAAGAGGCCAATAGATCAGGTGTGCCGGCCGAATAGCGCGCAGCTGTCTAATCTCGTATTAAAATGCGGATCCCGATACGCCGAGGCTATTGGAACAGCGGGACTAACAATAAGCTGAAAGTGCTCGGTCGATTCGTCGAAAGTTCTTGGACGCGACGCCCACGGAGAGCGGCGGGTAAAAATACTTGCTTCATACGGTTATATCGCGGCGAGGATGCTCCATTACTCCGCTTTTAGAAGCTGCATAATGCATATTGCATAACGTTCGCCGCATAATTTATAGTTTCTACACGGATAACAGCTTTCGGTTAACGAAGCCTCGATAATCCTTGAATTATATACTTCTTCTTCTTCTTCCTAAGGGATCCTAAAGCCGCTGTCGAACTCGATCGGTATCGATAAGATAGGAGACGGAATTAAAAACATCAATTTTGTCGACATTCTTAACCCCAAGTTCTACTCGGTCCGAGAAATTTAGCCAATTAATTTGCATCTTTTGCGAAAAAGCAGCAATTTTATTAGCTACACATTGCTCAGACCGAGATTTTGGATCTAATTGCATCGCCAACACCATGGCTGACAATCTGACAGAAGTTTCGCGGCGACCTCTCTCGAAGAAGCCTGCTGCTCTTTTTCTCTTCTTCTAGACATGGATTTCTGGACTTGCGTTTATTAGAAGTAATCCTTTTTTCTAGGCTATTAATCTTAGTTCTAATTGCACGATATTGTTCTTATATGTTGTCCCTAGAGTAGGCTGGTCTCCTTTTGTATATATTTATTGTGGAATTACTGTATCAAGCAAATATTGGCTTCAGGTGTGCCAAAAATAAGTAAAATTTTTAATTTTTTTTTCGTTTTTGATATAAAGTCCACCAGCACAGTCTAGATTTTGCTGCGTACTTTAATTCCGTAAAAGAGTTTTGCATTTCTATAAAGCCAATAAAAATGTCGGTAAAACAGACGGCTTTAGGATCCCCTTAAAGCCTGTTTTATCCAGTTCTTGTTCTGGTGCTTTGAGCATTTTACTTCATCTTCGGTAGGCTGCTAAACCTTGCCGAAGGGAACCTCCCATGTGGAAGGCTATACCCCGAAAGGGAAAGAAACCAGCGGTGGATTTCAACTCGGATCTTCTCGATCATTTGGTTACTTTAAGCAGCGCACATTTCTCTGCACCACGCTCGCCACCACGAATTCTATACGCGACTGAGAAACTCATACGGCATGAATAAAACATAGTCATCAACGGTTGAATAGATCGTTCTCGCTCTATCTCATTAATTCGTACTCTTCGTGTGCCGATTATCTTAAAGTTGAACGAGTTACTCGCGGATTGGCGAAACAATAGAAACGTGGTAAGAGCTGGAAACGCGCGCTGTCGAGAAACGCAGGGTCGCCAATTTCATGACCGCGCGCTCACTCGTCGCGGCCGCCGTTCCGGAAGCGACGCGACGGCGACGGCGACCCCCGGGCGTCTCGGCGGCGTCGCGACGCCACTAACGAACGAACAGCGCGAGCGACGTGTAGGGTCCTGTTACGCCTTGGAGCTTTCATCGCGCGCCCGCCGAAGCTTTTACCTTTCCCGCGAGCTTTTAGCAGGCAAGTCATCCCCGAGTCCTCTAAACCCTCTTAATACCCGACCCGCGCGCGGACGGCGGCGACGCGCCGAGAGATTTATCGCACCTGTATATTGCGAGGCCTCTTAATCGCTCGTGAAAGTCGCGACGCGCCAGCTCCCGCGTAGCTTTCGACGGCTTTGTTTGCGCGAGCCGCGCGCGCCTTGAACGGAATATTAAGGACACGAGACTCCTGTAGGCGGAGTCGGATATACTTATTTGCGGCCGAGGGAAAGGATGCGACTCGATAAACGCCGCGGAAGCCTCCGATACGATTTTTTAAACATACAACGAGGACGAAACCAACCGACGAGATTCGACTTGTCTCTGATTTGCCGCGGGTGACGACAAGCATCGAAGTCTTGTGTAGAGCCAGCGGCACACGATGCTATTTTTCCTGCTGGATTGTTTGTGATTTAGTACATTGCTAGAAATCCTGAGTGCTGAGTGGTGCAATTATAGCAATTTACTAGATTGCAGGCACTCCAGCAGGGAAAAAAGCGTCGTGCGCCGCTGACTTTATTTGTTGGCGTATCGGACTCTTTTTTTTTTACTGGCCGGTGAAATTCGCGCGTGTAGCTTCTCGCTAGGGAAGAGAAGAGATAGAATCCGGCGTCGTAAATCGCTCCTCCCCGAGTATCGCCCGTCTTTTTGGTATCGCTCCGAGTAAACCGCCTGCCTATCGATCCGGACGATTTCGCCGGAACTCGGCGGCCGTTACCCTCGATCGCCTTTATCAACCCTCATAGCTGCCTCCAATGCCGCGAGGTCTAAGCTAATTTTACACTTTCACCCCGGCGCGTTCCGCGACGAAAACCTACCCCGACTCGCTGCCACGCTCATTGGGAACTTTGGGACACGTCGTAAAAGTAATCCCGATTCATTTCCGCGGGATTGCCCGTGTCGTTCTTTTCTCTATCGTCCCTTTCCTCCGCGCCTCCCTACCCCCCCCCCCCCCCTTCCTCGTCACTTCTGTCCAACTTGCCACCCCTCCACCGATGCGAAGAGTTAACGAGAAAAGTAATCCAATTTTGGTCCAGCAACGGGATAACCCGATCGGGACGCGCGGTTGCCTCATATCGCTGCACCGTTTCTGTTGTTCGGCGTAGAGATCTGAGGGTGAAATCTCGCTCGATAGACGCCAGGGACAATTGCGCCTTGATTTACGTCGTTTAATCATTTGCTCGCTGTCTCCACTTACAGAAGCGGATACAGGAGCTTTATAAGTGATTATTTATGCACAGTGCCATTCATTGATTGCCTGGACCTCGGTTTTACCAGTGATTTGTATGGATGGAAAAAGTGATGATAAAACTGCAGGCCCGGGCATTAATGAACAGCACTGTACAAGGCTCGCTTGTCATAACTAAAATTTAACTTAATTTATTTCGCTGTTGTAGAGCGCCGATAGCCACGCTACATGCTAAACAATCTCATTGTATCACATATCAATCTTTTATTCACTTTAGTTTACAGCCAGAAAGTGGGACTTGGTTTACAATAGAAACTTAACTCATTCACTCATCCATACCCGCCCTATCTCTAAATATTCTCTACTCTTATCTATAAATTATACCATCCTTATACAGTCAGAACTTTATCTGTTGCTAAACAATCTCATTGCACTCGTCAATTAATTTAATCAATTAATTAGTTGCAATTAAATTGCGAATTATTTATTGACTTTATAATCTCGTTACAGTCAAAACGTGGCTGCGCTGCTTACGATCATCTGTGTACGTTTCTTTCATATGCGATTGAAAAGATTTAAATTTATGCTCAACGCTGTACTCAACATTTTGCCTAATGGAAAATTAAGACGAGCATTACCGTGCTATTGACTCAGTGTTCCCGTACATAGACGCGTAAATACGAAAACATACACTCGCCGCGCTCTGTTCCATAATGGAGGGAACTTACGGGTAAAGCGATCTCGCGGGAAGGGACTCCGGCAAAGTCGGGCCTCGGCTGCGTCTTACCGGTTTATTCGCGACACCCATGGGAAAATCGCGGCGCACGATGACGAATCCGCGTGTGCCGCGTGTGTGCGTATGCGTCGTTCCGCGGCTCAGTCTCTCGCCAGGGAGCTTAACTCAATTACGCGCCTCTCGAAACGCGATTCCAGCGATCCGATCAGCTGCGCGCCCGTCTCGAGACGCCACGTGACGCGGCCGTTGTCGTTTAAGCGACGACCTCGCGATCGTTACTCGAGCATTCCGTGATGCCTGAAATCCAGACCGAGCGAGTGAGCGCGATCAAACACGAGCGAGCAGCGTCAACGATCGCGAGTAACGCGATCAGAGCGAGTCGCTCGTTCGTATTTGTTCGCGCTCGTTCGCTTGAAATCGCGTCAGTAAACGCGAAACTGGAAATTGCACCGATTTTTCTCGTGAACCTAACAGCAAATTCGATTGCTTGCACCAGTGCGCACCGAGTGCACACTGAGGCCTGTTTATAGTCAATTTGACATTCAGCTTTGCCTTAAATACATGTTCGACTCCACACTCATTTCATTTATTAAGTATTTAAGATATTAAAGAAACAACATAAATTTTGTTGACTTTAAAACACGCCCGATGGTATTTTATTAAAAATA
>NW_011967151.1:1125965-1172518 GCF_000949405.1 Vollenhovia emeryi
TTAATAACTTTTTAATAAACAACGAGCGCCGGCTAAATCCTTCTGAGGGTTACTCAGGAGGGTGACCTCTATAATATATGTCAAGCCCAAGGTTATTGGAGGTGGGTGTGTTAATCTAAATAATTACCATATATTTTAATGAAGTTTACTGCCGGGAAATCACGTTGGCGCTCAAAAGGGTCGAATATTTAATTTAATAAAATAATTAAGTTTTATTCTCACCGTGTATAATTTTTTTTTTATAACCACGAGTAGCGGGCGCCCTTCCGCGCACTAAGAGGATTAAAGCGACGACGCGAATCCGGTAATTACTCCGCGAGGCGTTGCAAAGGATTACGAGCTGTAATTCTGCGGCGCGTGCGGAGAGAGAGGTGTGCGTGTGTGCGTTTTCAGCATCCGCGCGGCGACGCCTCCGAATTTACCCTCCGCATTTCCGAGTGCCCTCGAGGAAGCGAGGCCGCCGCCCTCTCTTTCATTGGACGGATCGTTTCATCCCCAAAAATGCGCGCGTTACTCATCCCCGAAACGCGAGGCCGAAGGAGAGCCGGCAGACGTGGCGTACGGGGAGAATCCCCCGTGGAATGTTTCCTGTTTTGTGCCTAACAATGGCACTTACCTCCGAGCGATTTCTATCGCGCCTACAGAGGCGATTTCCACCCCGTCCGCGGAATCCACGGTGAATTGTAAAACGCTTCGACACGCTCGATTAGCGTCCTTCCCGTCGCTCTACCTCGGCAATAAATACGGCGATTTATTTGCGCGATTTGCCGATTTGTCGTCGACGCGATAGATTGGCTGCGAATTCGCTCGCGGATTTTTCGATGTTGTCTACTGTCATGATTTTTACCAACAAGAATGTTATTAAGGACACAAAGAACATAGTGAAACCGCTCCCGTGGCGAATTGAAATCACGGCATTTTGAGTAAACAGTAGCGGCAGCAAACTGGAGCTGCTTCCAACAGAAACAGTAATTTCTGCGCTTAATTCACGACTTGCCACCCGTTGACGCGAACGCGTGCGGAAATGTGCTTTCAGGAGAGAAAACAATGTCTCTGCGTCCGTTCTCCTCGAGTCTGGGCGCTTTGTGTACCTACGTGGATGCCCTCAGATTCTTAAAACTAAATTGCATTTACCGAAAATCTCCACGAGCTTCTCGCGCACTGAGACTTTTCTCTTCTTCAAACACACTCCGAGTCACGGTATTTAGCCTGAAAACATTTTGCCCACCGTTGTCCTCCCTTTCTAGTCTTCCCGATTGAGGAGCTCGGGGGTTCTACGTAATTTTTCTTTCGTCGCGCTCAAATAAATATCACGTTCGGCTGCGATCTCAATTTAACGCCGTATAAAAGAAATTATTTAGCGAGAGGCAGGTCCAGGTGCAAACCCTGGCTGAGGTATTACTTTTCGCAGCTTAAAATTAAAATTATTTAGACACTAACGTCCCGTCCTGGCTCTCACTCCTTTACTTCGTATTTGTGTTTTCACATTAGAGCCTTATTAATTATATCAAATGTTTAAAAGAAATTAGTTTGCTCATATTATACATCCTGACCAACAAACCAGCTTGTAATATTTTGTTAACTAATTTATCGTGTAATTATTTTTTTCATCTACAATGCTATGGGTCGGCAAACTTGTTCGAGGGTTAGATAGTTAAATATTTCAGACTTTACGAGCCAAGAAGCAAACCCGAAGATAGATAATTCTGTAACACGAGAAAAAATCTTTTCGCAAATTTGTTAACGAAAATAGAAAGACAATAATTACGCGGTGAACGATACGTCGATCGACGGCAGAATTTCTGGATCCTATCGATCACTTCGCCGTCTCGTCTCAGGGTATTTTTCATTAATCCAATTTTTCAACGTCAGTGTTTTCTTGACTATATATCTGGCATTTTTGATAATACAGAAAATTTTTTGCGAAAAATATTACCTCTTTGAAAAATATTACCAAAACCCTGGCCAGGTTTTGAACCTGGACGTCTCTACACACTAGGCGGGCGTCTCACCAATTCGAACACTGAGGCCAATCTAATGTTTATTTCTTTTGTTCATACAGCAAAGGAGCTTAAAATATGCGGCAGCGCGAGGAGCGGCGGCGAAGTGTGCTGCTCGGCCGACATGGAACTGAGATTGCAGGCGCGGGCACGCGACAAGCACGAGAAGGCCACCAAAGAAACTCTCCAGAGAATGCACCAGGTCCTGTCCATGCGGGGAAACAGGTTCCACAGTGAGTAGCACTGTCTTTTTCCGATTTCGTCGATAAGGGAAACCCGCGGCGCGTGGCAATGCCCGGGGGAATATCGCGAGATATGTTTTCTCTCTTTCTGCTTCGCACTCTCTCTCTCTCTCTCTCTTTCTCTCTTTCCGAAGCGGGAAGTTGAATGAATGGACGAAGGACAGCGAGGGAAAACAAAGCTTCCCTGCGTCGCTTATTACCGTCACACCCACAGAAAAAATTTCCGGATCCAATGCTATTACACTTGAATGTATTATAGAGAAAAAAATATTTGAATCTTAAATGAAAAATTCTAAAATCTAGAATAAAATGATAGTATATATCGTCTTTTGTCGAGGTATAAATTTAAAACAATCATCTTTATTATAGAGAAAGGAATATTTTAATCTTAAATGAAAAATTCTAAAATGATAGTATCGTCTTTTGTCGAATGTCGTGGTTGTGTTGTAAGATGGAGGGAAAATTTATTCTAAACGCAAGAAACTTACATTTAAATAAGTTACTCTTGTCTCAATATAGCAAGTCAAGTTTTATTAATTCGATAGAAGAGAATAAGAGTTATTGATTTTATTTTCATATCGTCTTATTTTTATATTAAACGAGGTTCTGAGAAATATAAATGAGCCAAGAATGATTTTTGTCTCGGTAAGAGAAATCCTTTCTGAGGGTGCAGTGTCGAAGGAATTTCTAGGACCACGAAACGCGCGGTTGAACGTTAAAAAATTATCGATCGTATCTTGAGCGTGTTTTTTTTTTAAATCAAAATGTAGATTTTTAAATCAAAAGTAGAGAATCTGTATTTTAGATACGAGTATTGTCTCCGATGGAAATCTTTTCGGATAAAGTAGGCGGAAATTAAATTTCGTATTCACCGCTGGCGATTAACAAGTCCCTCGTGTCCCCGATACAAATTTCAGCGTAAACCGCCCCACGGCTCCCCACGCCTGGCCAGCATTTTGTTCGCTTTACACCCGGCGAAACTTTTTAATCGCCTTATTCAAATCCTTTTAATCCACTTATTCGAAAGTAACGCGCCGCGCTCGTGCATTCAGGTACCGGAAGTAAAGTCAATATATTTCATAGTAAGAGACTCGGGAGAGTTTCCAGGAGTCGGAAGGGCGAGACGGAAGTGAGACTCTTCGTTTTGCGCGTCCGAAGAAGTCTCTCGAAAGATCGTGATGTTTCTGTAAGAACGATGTAAGATTGCGGAATAGATATTAAGTGTGTAAGAAGGAGTCCTCAGGAAATCGCCAGGGAAACTTCTGCAGAGCCGGAGCTTTTTATTATACGAGTATATAAAGCGTAAATTTACCAGAGAAAAATACCAGGGCTCGGAAAGTGGGTAACCGAAACGAATCTTGCAGTAGTAACATCAAAGTAAAACCCCTCCTCTTCCTCCCCCGCCCCCCCCCTTTGCCGGCGGTTAAGTGCCTTCTTCTCCTCGCCGCTCACCTGCCACCCTCGGCGTGCAGTTTAATCGGCCGGACGTCACTCGGAAGATCACCCTCGGTGAAACATCTAGTCGATCCCGCGGGCGAACTTTTTAACGGACATGCTCGAAACACAATGCTCGATCGAACGCACGCTCTCGTCTTAAGCGTGGGCCCCCGGAGCGGGCAGGGGGATGGCTGAAGAGCGGGGATGAAAGGAGATTTCAGGGATAACGGCGGCCGCGCGAGAGTGGATGTTGACGACCTCTCGCTGCGGCCCGCGCGCTCCTCCAAGCCGAGAGCGAGCTCTGCTCGCGAGCTTTTTTTTTTTCTAATTAAAGGAGAACCGCGGGCTGCATCGACGAGGGTTTTACAAGAGTCGTACAAGGGGGAGGGAGCGGAGGGGGGGGGCGCGTGCTCTTGATGCGGATGCTGTCTTGTGTGCGCGCGCTCGAGGAGGCATCTGTATGCGGGCCGTTGTCGAGAGTATCGACTCGATTGCGTCAACACACGGAGGAGGAGGAAGAAAAAAAATTGCGCGAAAATGGCGGAAAAATGACGTCTCCTCCGAACGAGGGTTTCTTGTAATCGCGGGTGTGTTAAATAAGATATGAGTAACGTCCTTTTTTCGCCGCGACAACGGGCGGAGTCTGCCGTCCGGGTTACTTTCGAGCGCGACGTGCGTCCCCTATTAATCGCAGAGCGGAATTTCCTTGGCTGGAGATGTGAATTGAAAGCGTGTCGGGGGGAGGGGGGGGGGCGAAAAAAGGGTAAACGGTATTTTTACCGCGGAGCTATTGGTTGCGAGGGAATACGCGGCCGGGGAGAAGAGCGGCGCGGAGCACCTCGTATATTTTACCGAAACCGCGCGGCGAGGATGGAAGCCGCGCCGCAAATAAAAGCGTCCTTATTGATTTGTTATTCGGCGATTTATAGGGAGAATCTGTCACGCCTTCGCTCGCACGTAAATTGCGCGGGAAGGAGGGGGGAGGGGGATCGTCAGGATATCCGCCGTTTCCTCTCGTTTCCTCTGTATCCGTGCGCTTCCGACGGGGTATCCACCCTCCCCAAAGTGTTTCCGCATACTCCCATTTGCATGCACCTTTTAGATATCCGAGTCCCGGGGTCGGGACGCCTGAAATTTGATTTGCCCGAGTTTGCGCGACGTTTGCGAATACACGCAACTTAATAACGAAACGGCGTACAAGTGCATGCATATTCATGTCGCGCAACCAGGTCGTCACTTATCCACATTTTCTTAATTCCTTTACCTTCTCAGTTGCTTCCCTCACTTGATTTTACCCGTACGAAAATTATTTGCAATAATCGCTCGCACAGCCACGTACACGGAGAGACCGGTATGGCTACCACGTGTCTAATTAGTAGAGGTGCGACATTTTGATGTTATCTTTATACGCAAAATATCATTACCGTCCAAATAACGTCAAAAATCGCAATTTTCCTTAGCAAACATTTCAAAGGTCAATATTGTATCCTAAACCAAAGAGATTTATACCTAAGACTAGTTTCTGTTTATTTTTTTAGACATGTTACTGCTTCTATAGCCTGAAAATGATATGTAATTTCAGTAATTTGTTCCATGTGAATGTTGCAACACAAAACAATGCAGATGTCCCATTATTTATACATTTTCATTCGATAAGGATATTTTTAAAAGTCGCCAGCAGTAATTAACAACATCAGTGATTTTTATTGACCGTATCTGGCAATTTTAATAATACAGAAAATTTATTGCGAAAAATATTACCTCAGGGTTTGAACCTGGACTTCCCTACACGCTAGGCTAAATTTTTATTTGAGTTAGTTTTGCCTTAGCCGGTCTTTCCGTGTAGAGTTCTATCTGTTTTCGCTCGAGGTAGCGTTCTAGCGATTAAATTATCGAACTTTTATAATCAAGTTGCATCTCGCTCGCATCGACTCTGTTTATGCGCGTCCCCAATTATCTTTCGTCTCGTCGATATCCGTCAAACGTTTTTAAGTCTCGATAACGATAAAAGCAACGTCCGGGACGTCTATATCTGCATTTGTGCGCCACAAACAGATGCGATTGCATTTAGAGCGCCGTCTGCTCCGCGCTGCAATTAATAGTTGAACGTTGAACGCGAGTGCGCCATCGTAATTAGCGTAGGTAGCGTTAACAATTCGCACAATACCTGAATGCCCTCGGAATGCCTGTGTCGAGAACGATAATTATTCGGGGCTCTCTTGAAGCCGTTTCGAACACTATCCGTTACCGTGCGCGCCCCAGCTGCGTGTCTCGAAGAGCAACCGCTCCGTGGAGAGAAGTTCTTCGAGGATATTATCGCGCATAATGGGACGCGCGGTCCTTTGTGTGTTTAAATAATTTTACGCAATGCTCTTTGGCCACTTCCCCGCTTTATCTTTTCCATTTTCGTCGGAGCGAGCATCGGCGATACTTTAGTCTGCTAAGGAGTCGAGAAATCTTGGGGCGAAATTAAAAATGGGAACGCTGTAAAGTATCCGGTTACACGACTTGGCCACGTTGTTCCACCTGGTCGATGGAGATCGAGAGAGTCAGTTGGCAGGTTTAAACTTCGGCCGCGAAAAACCGTGTTATCGCGTCGTAGAAACCCAAGTGCATAAGTTACACTGTTGAGTTTCGCGAGACTTTCCAACTTTCGTCATTCGTGGAATCTCAACGGAAAAAAACCCCCCGGGGAAAATCGTGTTGACTCCGGTACGCGCAGAGTGTCCTCAGAATACTTGTAAATTCTGCGACTTGTAAGGAAATATTGCATGTGTGATGAGATAATTCGTGAAATTGACAAATTGACGTTGAAAAACTGAAGACGATGATGAAACAGACAGAAAGACAGACGAAAGGGGGGTAAATGTTCCTTTTTATTGTCATAATTGTTTTTAATTAACAAAAAGGAATATATTGTTTTTTGTAAATCCATGATATTATTGTGACAGAGTACACATCCACGACAGGACACGTATATCGCAATTCTTCGCTAGAGAAAGGCCCGACTATATTTTTCGCCATAAAATTTTTTTATTAAAACGCTGGCCGGTTAATGCCAACTAAAAAGCTTGATTATTGTTATTTATTACTGGCAACTTGAAGAGATTTCTGTGTTCGAATTTACGCCTACGACTGAAAGATGGTGTCTCACTCAATCTCTGGAAGACGTGGACTTAGCAATTGCGTCTATGTTGGGGGAAGGGGACAGGGATACTTAAAAATCGCGTATCGGCAGTTCTGTGCACGACAATCCGAATCGGCGCGCAGTTTAAAATTGAAAAGTAGACGCGAAGATATTATCTTTGTACCGTTATTGCGACAAATATTACCACATGCCCTCAGTGGTCGAACTGGTGAGACGCCCGCCTAGAGAGCACGGTGGTCCAGGTTCAAACCCTGGCTGAGGTAATATTTTTCGCAATATATTTTCTGTGTTAAAACACTGGCCGGTTAATGTCGACTAAAAAGCTTGATTATTATTCGTAATTTTTTATGTCTGCTCAATTTTGTCCAGTATAAAATTTACGTCTCTCTGATTAAATGTATCAATACTTTAGGAAATTTCAAACGATGCTGAATTTAACGTTACATTCTCATTTCTGGATAAATATCTATATGTCCTGTCGTGAATGTGCACTCTGTATAAGCGATGGAGGACTCGTGCCTCTCGTAAAGGCTGCACGAACTTCTATCTAGCGAAGTGCCGACTAAAGTGGGTACCAGGTGCTAAAGTTGGACGGTGGCACCTCAAAGGGGCTTCGGCTGTAAAAGCCGACGTGCAGCGGAAAAGATGAAAGACCGACGTGAAGGTGCCGGCCTTCGAATAATTTCGTTAAGCGGAATCATTAGACACCCGAGGACGTGCTTCGCCGAGCCGGGACGTGTCCCAATTTCCGCGCTAATTGCTGACACCACGGTCTCGCGAGTGATATCAAGGATATCGTCCCCGCGTGATGGATATTGGCTTTCGGAAATTATGAATATTTTAAATATCGGGCGTGGAATTCCAATTGAAACTCCTCGTTAAAGAAAAGCTGTTTGTAGTATTAATTAGTATGCCGGCTCAATTTTATCCGGTACAAAATTTACGTCTCCCTGATCGAATGTATCAATATTTTAGGAAATTTTAAACGATCCTAACATTAATGTTGCGTTCTCGTTTATGGATAATGCTCTGATCTCAAATTCAACGGGATTCAATTTCATTCCACGCTAATTGTGTAAAATACTACGTTTTAATTCGTACGCTGAAAGATGCAGTGTAATATTTAACGTCTAACTGCGCTTATCCGCATCTATACACAGAAAAAAAAGAGCATTTTTGTTCTGAAAATATGTTTAGTTTCAACGTGAAACTCTTGAAATGTGATTATATTGCGTTGAAGAAAGAAAACTTTACCTGAATGAAGCAATTTTAAGTAATTCAATCAAGAAAAAATATATACTTATTATTTCAGAATAATTTTCTTGAATGGGAAGGAATTGGACAGAAAATAACATTTTCAAGTCAAAGATTGTGATGATTAAAATGATTTTATTGTCAAAATAATTACATGTATTCTTGAAGTAACAATTTCAGTATCAACAAGACTGTAATATTGTTGGAATGATTATTAAACGCTTCTAAGAAGATTGTAGATCGTCGCGTGTACACAAAACAATGAACGCGTTAATTTAAGTATATAAGAGTTGATCTGACACTTTTTTTCTGTGTAGTACTCTGGGAAAAAAGACAGCAACCCATTTTCGGGCCCACAATTAGTAATCGAATTATTTGGATTGTTCGTAACACTCTAATCTTTTACGAATTTTACTCCGCGTAGCTAAAAATCGCAATTAGCTACTCTGTCTATATCCAAGATTTTTAAGTAACACTAATCAATTCTCTCAATTAGTTCTGTCGATATTCAGTAACGCGAAGACCATTTTCGCTTAAGAGGCACTAACCGAAGTGTTGAGTTGCTTAACTACAAAAAACAGCGGTCAACATTTTGCCCAAGAGTAGAGTTACGAACGATCCAAATAATTCGACTACTAATTGTGGGCCCCAAAATTCCCAGAGTACACGAGCACGTAGCAATCTGAAAATTCACTCTCGTAACGGAGCCACCAACCTGTCAAACAATTCAATAATGAAATTCCGCCGGTGCTGCGAATGTCATGTTCGTGCATTGATATTGAAATGTCACGTGAATAAAGAAGCTGGGCATTGACTCAATCTCGCGGCCGCGCGGCTCTTGGTGAACAAAGCGCGGTTGCGCTTGCGATGCAACGAGAAGCACCGTTTTCCGGCCTCGACACCGCCGCCACCCTCGTCCTCGCTCACCGACGAACAATCTCCTTATCGTCACTTCCGCCGGGCGGGAGGGGAGGGAGGGGAATGTGATTAAAATTCCTTTTAGCGACGAATCCTGCTCCCTTTTCTGTCGCAAGTCCACCGGAGGTGTAAAAAGCGCCAGACGTCGATCCACGAGGCGAGAGGGTTAGGGGGTGTCGCTCCCGGGAGATGAGAGAGAAACGGAGAGGACTGTTGGGGTAGTTGCCGCAAGTTCGTTGGGCTTTTAATTCGCAATACGAGCCAACACCCTCCTGTCCCACGTCGCCGGCAACGACAACGACGACGACGACGACTCGCACCCTGAAATCTCGACTAATTTCCCGTTTCGCGCTCGACCGCGATTTTCCGCCGGGACAGGCGTCAAAGCGCCGAGAAACTCGACTCGCGACGAGTTATCCCGGGGTTTCTTTCGTGGTTCCCTCTTCTTTACATCGCATTACCGATTATACGGCGAATAATAAAAATATGACAGTGTAATTAAATGACAATTTCATCAAAGTGCACGAGCGAGAGCTGCGCAGCGGCTGATTAATGGAGCGTTATATGGGGGTTTCGTTTTATTTGTAAGCCGCGATTACAAGGCGGAATCGCGTGACTCACGTTTCTTATCTGCTCGCAGGTTTCTTCAAGGATCTTCTGGCGGCCAGCAAACGAGGTTTTCACGAGATGTTCAAGAAGACCTACGGTATCCTTTACGAGCAGAACGCGTATGTCTTCACGGACTTTTTCAAGGAGCTGGAGAATTATTACGCGAAAGGAACGGTGAGTACCTACCCTCTACCCCTCTACCCTCGTTCCTCCCCCTGGAATTTGATTATCTCGACGTTAAAATGGCGCAACTACGATTTATTTCGCTCTTCGCTGAGAATTCCGTCTATAAGGTCGGATCCCGATCAATTTATGTTAGAACGGCGTCTGCGCGCGCTGTTCAGTCTCTCCCCCGGCGAAAAGGAACACCTCCGAGTGGGACAGAGTCTTCCCGTATTACCGGAAAATTTGGAATTATGGTACTCGTAACGTCGAGCTATTCATTTACCTCTCGTTTGATGTCGCGCGGAGGGGCGGGGTGGTGTTTCCTCCCCCCGGGGGGGGGGGGGAGGTGCAAATTGCAATCGCGCGTTAATTTCCCCCGTCTTGTTCCGCCCTCCCTCCTCCCTTCGCTCCTGCCCTCGGGCGTCCTTCGCCCCCGGTGTTAAGCGCAAATAAATAAGACGACGGGCCGTGAAGAAAATTTCTGAGTGTTGCCGAGCCGCGCGTCTCGGGATCTAAAGTTTATTGCAAGCCGTTTTCCGCGCAATTACGCCCGGCGACACCTTCCTCTCGGAATATCAGCGAGCGAGAGATGTAAGGGAGCCACGAGACGCGAGTGCGGGAGATGTAAGGGCGCGATATGTCCTTGGAAAGTACCGCCGGCGCGTGTAGTTGCGTGAGGGGCAACGAGAATTCTCTCTCTCTCTCTCTCTCTCTCTCTCTCTCTCTCTCTCTCTCTCTCTTGCTCTCTCTGTAACTCGCCACTTGAAACGGAGCGACGTAAAGGCGGTGCCGTTATCGGAACTTGCTGTAATTCGACAGATGTCACGGTATCTGGATCTTCAAAGGGGAAAAAATTTATATCCCCTTCCACGCGTTCGCCCGGCTCGGATATGTCTCTCTCAAGATCGATTCGTACGGAACACAACGACATGACGTGACGTTCCGTTCACTTTTTCTTACAGCATCGGCGACAAAGGTATCGCGAATGATACGCGATCGTTAAAAAAATAAGAAATATTTTTAACGCAAAAGTCTAAACGTACAGACGTCACGTTTTTAAATCGCAGGAGTTTTTTTAATTATTCACTCGACATTAGTTTCGCGAAGAAAAGAATTGAATTTCGAAGAGAAGAGAAAATTTCCTTCTTCTTCTTCTGTTGGCGAAAAGAATTGAGCTTTTTGCAAGCTTCGCGAGTTTATTATTTAAGGTAGGTCCAACAAAGTCAATCCGTTTTTCGTGCCGAGTCCTCGAATTCCTCGTGAAGCGTTCGTTCCAAGCGGTCGACGGATAATCGCGCGACGCGAGTCGACTTTCACGGCTCCGCCCTTTAGCGCTTTTAAACTTCTGTCGCGGCGGGAACGACCCCTTGTCCACGATGTCCGGTCCGCGCCCCCCGAAGCTCGAAAGTCGTCGGAGGGTGGAATCACGTGCGAAGGCGGATTTAATCAATGCTCTTTTGACATCGCCGGCGCGTTGTCCCGATAAAGGGACCGCCGCCGAAGCGAAAATATCCCCCGTCGCCGAAAGGGTCCCGCGCGCGCGTTCTCCGTGTACCTATCGGAAAGGGCTTCCGCAATTACACCGCGATCTATTGAATTTACTCGAGCTCGCCACCCCGCTCCCGATCGCGCGCGGCCCGCCTCGGACTGCTCCCGGGGTGGAATTTAATTTTACTTGGAAACACGATCGCCCACGGTTGTGTTGTTTCGCGTCAGGAAGCGCGTTATTAAGCGGACGGACGGGAGAAGAATCCGAGGCGAGCGCGCGAGATGTAATAAAGTTCCGATCGGCTCGGGGATCCACTTTTCCGACGCGGTGGGACGCAACACCGGGCACCAGTCGCCAGCGAGATAACTGATCAGTCTAGGGCGGCGGAGGTGCGAAGCGGCTGCCTGGGATTAGCGCATTCGATGTGCGCGGGGCGGAAAAACATCGTCCGAAGAGAGCGGCGGGTTTAAAGAATGGACCGCGTGTCGCGCCTTCGGACTCCGGATGGCCGGCGAATGTTAATAATGCAAACTATCGGGCTATCGGATTACGGTCCCGCGTGCGAGATAAAAGAAATGGACCTCGGGGTCGCACACATGCAACGCTTCCGCTGCGGGGCTGAAAGTGGCTTCTGGCTGGAAGGGGGCACGCACGGGTGACAGGTACACGGTCGTACAATTCGTCACGCGGTGTCAAAAGGAGGATGGGCGGGGGGAGGAGGAGGAGGAGGAGGAAGACGACGATCGAGAGACGAGACGCTTTGTCGATTGTCATTCAAATCGTCTCTCGAATTATTCACCGGCGCCGCACGGAACCTGTTCCGCATGCACACGACGGAAGGCGAAGTGGCCCCGGTCGCGTGAATGCATTATCGTCGCGATGCTGTCACTGATAAATTTATCGCGAATATTAATCCGCCGCGTCGCGCCGTTTTCAACGCTCCCGGGATCGAGGCTCCGAAAGGAGGGCGGTACTCGTGCCTGTCGTGCGAGTTTGTCGCAGCGCGTAATAAAATCAATTTGAATTTATTATTAATATTAATATTATTAACGTTATCTTAAGGTAGTTGGGCGACGAAGTTACAGATTTTCTTTAAACTTGCGGCAAAACTAACTTGGATATTAATATACGTACTCAAATGAAAAAATGTTTCAGACAAAAGTTGTTCATATTAATTGGTAGAATAAGATAGTACAATAAACAATAGGGGGTTCCATTTTTTAAAAGTTGAAGGTGACCTTCACGTGACCATGAAGCAACTATTCAAGGTCAAATTAATGACACCATCTTACGTCCCCGTCGAAACCATGTAACTTTTGTCTGAAACACTTTTGTTTGCCGGGCTTAGTGTTTGAGATATTTTACTGTCCAAGTTAAAATGGGACACCCTGTATATTGTATATTAAATTTGGTTCGCTGCTGTGTCGTGCAACTTTACTGCGCTCGTCGTGCCTCTGAAACTAGAATTTTGTAAAGCAATCCTATTAATCTTCCGACAGTAGAAACTCGCGAGAAAAGTTCGTGGACTGTCCTCGACGTTGAAAAAAAAAAACGCACGCGACCATCCGCTAAATGCTCGAAATGAGCGTGACTCATATTTTGTTCCAAGATTCGAGGAATGAGTGTGTAATTAGATTAACCGATGACGTTAAAGGCGTGTTTCGTCGACGAGAGCACCCACGGAATAAATATAGCCGATTTGTCCTTCTGTTCCTCTCTTCCTTTTATTCCCCCGCGCGGTACACGAGATCGAAGCCGAGTTCTTAGCGGGCGCTCTTGTATTCTAATTTCGCGAGTAATCGCTGCGAACCCATTAATATTCCAGTGAGCCGCCGGGCTCGGTGTCTCAGTTGTCGGCTTTCGATTAATCCGAATTATGATCGGGTCCAGGCGTAATTTGTCTGAAGCTGCGACGGCCGTTTACCATGGTAAATCGAAAAAGCGCGCGCTATCTCTTGAATAATCGCCGACCAAATGAACCGAATTATCGCCTGCGTGACAATACCGAGACAGCAGTTTTACATCAGAATTAAATTTATATAAATACACAGGTGCAATTAATAATTTCACTCGTAATATATTCGTCGCGTTAGAAGTGCGTTCGTTTTCTCCGTAGAAGAATCGTGATTTTGTTTCGTCAGAGTCTTCCTTGTTAATTTAACTTCAGTCTTTATGCCAAGAGGTGGACTTGGTTTACAAAAGATTCTTAACTCACTCATACTTGCATTCGTGCGTCGTTCCTCGCAGAGTGTTTCTTATCAAAAATTATTATTTGGAAAAAAGATTGATTATACAAAGATAATTCGAAATATGGGTATTTATTTTTGTAATACGCGCGTATCTTTAACGTACGTACGTATGTGTTTCTTGTACGATTTCCAACTTTCTCTTAAAATTTACCCCTCGTGGAATTGTGAGACAACGTGGCATTCCGAAGATCTTTGAGTTTTTTGAAATTCTAGTAAAATGTATGGCAAAATTTCAAAAAACTCCTAAAATTGTCCCACGATTACATGACTTTCAGGGTAAATTTTAAGGAAAAATTCTCTCCTGTGTACTACCGTCTAATTAAAATTTTGATTTGTGCGTTTCAGGTGGACCTGAACGATGCCATGGACAATTTCTTCAACACTCTCTACCAGAAAATGTTCACCGTGCTCAACAGTCAGTACAACTTTGACAATAAGTATTTGGACTGCGTGGGCGAGCACATGAAGGAGATGCGGCCGTTCGGTGACGTGCCGCAGAAATTGGGCGTGCAGATTAAACGATCGTTCGTGGCCACGAGGGCGTTCAGCCAGGCCTTGACCGTCGCTGCGAACGTGCTGAAAAATATGCAATCGGTAAGAGAACGTAGGCACCGTCCAGATTGACATTGCTCGATTCGACTCAAACCACGCGACATCCAATCAATCCTCAAACAAATATTTGTACATTGAATTTTGCACATTGGAAATTGCAATTCAGGTCTAAGAAAAACATTGGTTTTGCGAGTTTCGAATAAGCTTTAAGAACAAAGAAAGTTGCTGCAAATTGACCCGACGATCTCTTCTTTGTATTCGTTTGAAGTGAAGTTATATGAAATTGTAATTTAGAAAATATTTAGAACATAATCGCCAGAAATGTACAGAATACTTGTCTATTTTGCCTTGGTTCCACTTCACTTCTTCCTCGCTTGATTTCGATTCTTTATCACTTTGTTCTATTCTACTTTAACTTGTATTCTTCTTTAAATTTCCCTGTACGTTTGTGGCTCTTACGCCATTATTCCGCAACCGCAACCGCGCGCGCAGATTCTAAAGCGAACTCTTTGTTGGCCGTAGCTGAAGCCGTCGGCGGATTGCGCAGCTGCCTTGACCAGGATGACAGCCTGTCCGGCCTGCAGCGGTATATCGGACAACGTGCTGGCGTGCGGCGATATGTGTGCCAACGTGATGAAGGGTTGCTTAGCGCAACACGCGGCACTCGACAACGACTGGAATCAGTTCGTTGGTGAGCAATTTCTCCTCCATCTCTCCGTTTCTCGCTTTCCGTCTCGCCTAAGTATCCGGCTATTATATCTCGAGAGAACGCGGACCATCGACGCGCGTAATCTGTTGTACGCGTCGAAAGTCTTCGGAAGCTACGCGAGATTTTGTTTTTTGCTGAAATGATTGCACTTCGCTCGCGCTGCCGTAGATATGAACAATGGATTTTTCATTGAATAGGAAATACTTCCGAAAAGTGAGACGATAATAATATCGATACAGGTGCTCTATATTTTCCTGATTTAAAATGTTTTATAGAAATGAAGGAAATAGAAGAAATATTTTTCGCGGGAGAGCACATTCCGTGCAAACTATTCTTCGTTTCGCTGGGAACGGTCTCGAGCGTCAATTAATTCGCTTCTCGATTTCCAAACGCAGAGGCAGTGGACAAGATCGCTGATCGGCTGCTCGGGCCGTTCAACATCGAGGTACTGGTGCGTCCGATCAACCTCAAGATCTCCGAGGCGATCATGAACTTCCAGGAGAGTAGCCAGGACGTGTCGCAGCGCGTGTTCACCGGCTGCGGCCGGCCGATGCTCGGTAGACGTAGACGTAGGGACAACCACGAGCTGGAGCTGGAGTCCCTGAACTTCGATCAGGAAACATTGACAGACGATCGCGCCTCGACCGCCGCGATTCTGGACAAGCTGGTGAAGGAAATACGCCAGCGGGTGCGCGATCAGCGACAATTCTGGGTCTACTTGCCCTACCGGCTGTGCCAGGAAGAGGGTCTGGTGGTGCCACCCAGCAACACGAATGAATGCTGGAACGGCACGCACGTGGACAAGTAAGAAAGAACAGGATTCCATTCGTAATCAATTTCACTCGGCATAAGAAATGTATTCGTTATAGACAAATGAACGATTCAGCTCTCTGCAAGTTTTAAATGTATAACGTCGTCTACAGCTGCAGTCCGCGTAATCCTCATTTTTCTCCTCTCGATGAAGAAAGAAGGAGGGGAGAAAAAACGTCATGGCAAGACAGCACGCGACTATTTTCGCTTGTAATTCTTGCAGGTACCTGTACCCGTTATCGAACGCTGGCGAGTCGCAGACACTAAACCCGGAGGTGCGCAGTATGTC
The DNA here is from genome assembly GCF_000949405.1 of Vollenhovia emeryi. Lineage (NCBI taxonomy): Eukaryota > Metazoa > Arthropoda > Insecta > Hymenoptera > Formicidae > Vollenhovia > Vollenhovia emeryi. The sequence continues at coordinate 1,141,837 of NW_011967151.1, forward strand.
GAACAGACCGACCATCGTGAGGGACCAGATTTTCTCGCTGACCACTATCACAAATAGGTTGAAATCGGCGTTCAACGGGCAGGACGTCGATTGGATCGACACTGGTAATTATCAGACGGTTGTCAACGCGCGCCACAACAATTCCCTTTCCTATTGTAATAATGATTACTTCCCTGTGACTTCATAGACGAAACGTGGTACGGTTCCGGCAGCGGTTCGGGCGACGGTGAGTTCACCGACGACGAGGACGGCTTTAAGGAGGGCTCCGGCTACGAGGGGCCACGCGTGGAATCGGAGCCGGAACCGCCGAAGCAGCCGTCGCCGCCGATCGTCCACGAGGTAGAGACGCCGCCGCGGGTGGACATCGAGCCGCACAAGGGCACGGGGACGAGCAGCACGGGTACGAGCAGCAACCAGACCCTCTCCGTGAACAGCGGGGACGACAGCAGGCCGCAAATGTCGCTGTTCAGAGCGCTGACGACGTACCTGATGCCGATAGTGGTGATGTGGTTCGGCGGTTGCTTCAACGACTTGCTGTGATCGTGTGGACCTTGCGACTCTAAGCATAGCGCTGTGTAAATATTGCCCGATTGCGAGCCGTGATCTCGATGGGCGACGAGCGAGGGAATGACGAGAACCACTCAATTGACTCTGATCGCGTGAATTGCGCGTCAAATCGTCCCGCAAATCTCGCAAAAGCGCCTCGAGAAGTTGGGAGAGGGGGGACGTTTTCGCGAACGGATCGTCCTCCGATCCGTTCCTCGGACCCTCCGTTTTCAGGACTCGTCAAATCGATTGCGCGCATTAAGTCGATTCCGCGAGTACCGAAGTTAGTTGATTGACTTAGCAGGTACATGGATTACATGAATATTCGTGGCCATAGCTACTCGCTCTCGCCACAAATAGGCAAGAGTGGGCGAAATCGTGCGAGGGATTCGTTGTCCATGCTGTTTGAATGCGAGACTATAGGCACTCGAGCGAAACCTATTTCCACTGAACTCGTGCAACACTAGCTCTCGTCCCGCCAGAGACGGGCGGAAAAGGCGCCTGAACTTCGACGTTCCGAATGTTACTTAGAACTAAGAAAAATAATTCGATCGAGAAGACAGCCGGGCCGAACCTCATCGAACGTCCGGGGACAATTTCACTTCTCTTCTTCCACCTCGCTCTCTCGAGACGAATCACGCAGACGTATTCACTCGCCGCTCGTGACATGCGTGGTCATCTCGCGGAGAGGATTTCCTTTTCAAGTACATATTCCACGAACTCTTCTTAAGAAGCACGAACGCGAGATTGCTTTCGAGATTTCTATCCCCGAGAGATGCCTCGGGGAGGAATTTTTACGCGAGCGTTGGATAGATATTACGAGTGTAATGCTATTGTACGCCGTTACGGATCATTGCGAGATTTAAGAACTTTCCGAATTTTTAGATGTACCGTTGACGTTATATCAGACTCGTACTGCCGATTGCTGAGATTCGAGTGTCTCCGTAAGCAAAATAGATTATCGCCGGTGATAGGATAACAACGGCGGTTATTCCAGTCTGGACCGAGTCTTTCCGAATTGTACGCGAGCTTATTCCATACTGCCGACTGGAAGTACGAATTTATAACGGGCACATTATCGCGGAAAGGTGGCTTGTTCCAATCGGGTCAAATTTTTCCGGACTTTAGACTCTCTTACAAGAATGCTACTGCCAACTTTCTCGTCCTTTCTACTCGAATATCTAATACAATACCGCAAAGTTATCTCAGTTCGCCCGGCTTTTTTGGTACGCATCGTTTGATAAGCGGTCAAGGATGAGATCGTCGATCATATCGTCGGCGCGATTGCTGCATTGCGTGCCGGTAATCGTTCGGCGTGTGATTGCGGAGCAATGTAACTCGTACGTCGATGGTGCATCACGGTGATTATGTGCAAACCCTGAATGATGCGAAGAGGAGAGAGAGAGAGAGAGAGAGAGAGAGAGGGGGAGGGAGGGAGGGACATTAATTACATACACCCGAAATACGTAAGATGGACCGAACGGAGTATACGAGCTGAAGCGGGACTGAGTATTTATTAAGTGCATTCATCATGAGCGTCTCGGGACTTGGAGTGCGCGAGTCCTAGATGCGCGGCGGGAGGTACGAACAATCAGGATCCTTGTTCCGTTGACGTTTCACTGTCGCGGATGGATTTGTGGATGGCAAACCGCAGCCCCATACGTAACGCCACGGCTTTAATTAAAATCGAAGATTGTAATTGACTGCGACGTTTAGCGAGCGTCGAACGTCATTTACCGATGTTATATTATATTATTAATTTTCGACAGTCGCCAGAAGGGGTCGGCGGTGATTTCGCGTGTCCGGGCAAGGATTCAACTTGGCTCATGTTGTATGCGAGATTTATCAACAAAGACCGGTGTTCCCGCCGCTCGGTTTCGCCGACAGCGAATACGAACCTTTTGGTGCAACGTGTAACGCGATACAATCAAATGGAAATGGCAACTAACGGATAATAACGGCCTGAGTAGATACCGGGGGAGTTATGTTATCGCGAAACCGAGCTGTGGCACTGTAATGTTAATCTGCGGTAAATAATAATAGTGTAGAAGGTGCGAGGAGAACGTTCGTTGCGACGTAAAGTGTAAATAAGGATGGCGATAAGGATAAGAGAGTGTGATAAAGAGTGTGACGCTTACGCTTTCGGCGTTTAAAATGAAGCATATGTGTATGTGTCAGACTTTATACGACGAAAGAGAGAAAAAAAGAATCTACAGAAAGACTAATAGAAAGTACAGTTACGAAAACAGGAACGGAGTCGGTTCCTCCGATTATGTGAATCCCGCGTTTGTCGAGCGTTATGAGCCATCGAATGAAATAATGGTACAAGTCACTAGTATAATGGATTAATCATTATTTCTTATTCTTCTCAATCGGACTTTTATTACTCTAGATTATTTTCCAATTTGATGAAAAGAACGCAAAAGGTACGCCAGGCTCAGTTCAACGGCTTTTGTCTCGATGTGAGATGTAAAATTTGCAATCTGTTTCATTACATACACTGAAAAAAAATTTTTTCCCTACCGTAGCTAATCGTGGTCCGCTAAAAATATTTTGTTGCCACAGCTATAAATCTCTAAAGCACACCGAACAGTTTGCTGTCACATTTAATATTATACAATAGGCACAGTAGCAAAATATTTAACTATCGCAACTAAATATTAGCTGTTCATATCGTACAACTGAAATTATTTAGTTACCACGTGTAGTTTTCAAGCTATGGCAGCTACATTTTCTTTTCCGTGTATGAAAGAGATTTCGTAATGCATGTCGCATTTAAAAATATGGCTTATACCATTGTGCCCAACGGCTCGTCTTATCCGCCACTTTGCCGTGTCGCTCGTATAGAAATTATTAGTTCGGAGGCAATGGTGTCGAAGTGATGCGAGAGAACGGCGGTCAGAGGCGGACTCCTGTGATAAAATCAAATAGACCGAGCATTAGATGACCGCCCTCCGCACATCCGCGCTTTCTTTTACAGCTCGCCTGTAATCGAGGGACGAGGAGCACGCGAGACCGCGAAGGACATTATTAAACGGAAAAAAATCTAGTGAAATATTAAAATAGTATATCACGGATAAAACTAATTATTTGTAATTATATTATTGTAATATTATTATTTTTATTATTATTATATATTATATATATGAAATGAAGATAATATAAAAAGAAATTTAACGCTCCGCGGTTACGGGAGCGTTTGTGCGTGCGCGTGTTTTAAACAGTCGTGTACGCGCGAGACGCGAATTTCGTGATGTTGTGAATTCGTTGTTCCCCGACTGTACACAGACGAAGAAGACATATACATACGTTTTAACATTCACACACACACACACACACAGAGACACATATACGCACACGTACATAGGCATTTGTATGCAGACATAATTAATGATATGTTTAGTCCTTGCCAAATTATCTCGCGAAGAATGTTGCGCACACTTTTTATATATAAATATTGTATATGTATGTATGTATGTACGTACCGTATACATATAACATATTATTCTTTTCTCCCCATTTTTTTTTTTCATTCCCATCCCTTTTTCTCTTGGGAGACGGCGCATCGCGCAGTAAAGGGTATCGAGGAACAGGAAACAGGGTGTTATCCGCGAGAGCTTTATTAACAGTTGATGGGTTTGTGTATTATAAAAAGAAGAGAGAGAGAGAGAGAGAGACGATTTCCCTTTCTCTCTTGGCGAGGTCTTCGAGTCGCGATGTTAGGAATCCGAATGTTCCTGTCTGTATTCGACGATTTAGAAGGAAGGAATACCTTGCTTAGGATTACAAAGTGTACACCTAATTTGAGTGATTATGTAGATTAGAGGGAAAACGTTCCGTTTACGCAGAAGCGAATCTTCCCCTCTCGATCGCGTTTTAATTCATCTCCTCTCTCTCCGCAGGAGACCTACCGAGCTTACTCTCCTCCGCCGAAGAGGATCCCGGGCTCCGCTTGTCGAAAGTAGATTAAAATGTTAAAAGGGGTCGAGACATACGTTCGCGCGCGCGCGCGCACTATTTTTTTATTTTTCCCCTTGGAGACAAAGCAATCCTCGAATAGGAAAACAAAAGAAAAATCTATATATACTACTTTAAAGTGTCTCGCGAACGCATTCGCCTGGATTTTCCGGCGCGGAGTCGACGCGAGATCGAGAAGGCGAACGAATTAACGAGTTTTCTAAGTGCCCCACAGTACGATAGAGAGCATATACATAGATTTATACGTATATATATATATATATAAATTAGCGCGGAGTTGTGTGCGAGCGTATACGAGTGTGTGCGTGAGAGAAACCGTGTTGATCTGCCGATCCTCTTAGGACACGATCGCGATAATGTTTCACAGAGTTCTAAACTCGCGTCTCATTCCCTCGGTACGAAACGAGGACGATGTGTAACACGCTGACGCGCTAATTATGCGGACGTAAAGTTTCATTTGGAGATGAGTTTTAAACGAGTATAAATAAAAAGGAAGACACGCAATAAAATCACATACGCAGCTAAGCTTGCGTATCGCAAGTACGTCTCGATCGATTCTTGCCTTCCTTCGACGCGACCACGATGTTCAACGCATGTGTGTATTTGAATTACAATAACAACGGCCGTGATTATTTTCTGCGGTAATCGCGGTCACCGAAACTTATCCTGTCGTTTATATTTAATTACGGAGGTAATACCTGTCTCACAATCAGAGACGCTCCGCAACTTTCTTTTTTAGGAAGGAGACACGGCTAGGACCGAGAGAATATCTCGAGAACGAAACTGCGTTTTACAGAAATCATCGTATATTTGTTTCTGATGATGACAAGTCTCAATAATATTGTACATCTCATGGGCGACTCACCGCTCGCTAACACTAGGTAAAATAATATGGAAACCACCTTCGCTTTCTATACTTAGATCCTATACAGTTAAATTACATAAACGGTGGTCGAGCAACGAAGTACCTGACTTTTATCACGCCTCGACCGCGGGCGTCGAGTGCACGGCACGTGATAAAGCAACCGTATTTTGCCCCGCTCGAAAGCGGATTAAGTCGCCTGACGAGGATGTTCCAACTCGCGGCAAAGAGATCTCGCCGGTACTCCCAAAACGAGCGCACAACTAATTACTATAACGCGAACACAGGCATCCACGTTTGACAAGATCGTTATACTCGCTCTCGACGTGAGACAGTACACGGTAGATCTGTTCCTCCCAACTATGCCCTCGCACAGTTTACCCGAAGCGAAGCACACACTTCGACGGACTTCGGTGGAAAGAAAAGGACAAACGATTCAAAGATAAAAATGCAAAAGATTTACAACAAAATCTCGGCTAAAAAGAGCAGACCTAATTATCGTTCTCCTGGCCGTTCATTACACGTAAATAATTATATATATAATTATATATATGTATATTGACGACATACTAGAATCGTACGATTGACAATACATATTTTCGAACATATTCATATACATAAATCGAGACGAGAATGTCTCGGTGAGGTCGACCTTAAAGGAGAACGAGTTCTATGATCACCCCAGGACCAGTTGCGTCGGTTAACCCTGGTTAACTAAACCAGACTCCTTCACATTACCAATAGAATATATAATCTAAGAATGGCAGCAAATCGATCAGTTCGACTGACGGCGCACGCGATCTTAGCCTAAGGCGATAAATCAACAGGGAGGTATACATATATAAATCGGCGATCTAACGTACAATCTAAATTAAATCAAATTAAAGCTTTAACAATTACTTTAAATATCGTTCAAATCAGATGAAACGATTAATTTTCATTGTTTAGAATATTTCGAAAGTTTTCCTTCTGTCTTGCTAGGATTCTCAATTTGAGAGAAAGTAGAATTACAGTCTGATGCAATAAATCGCACTTGTACTGACGAAGCTTTTCTCTCTTCTAGACGCATTCTTCAATCGCGAAACTAGCTTCGCTGCGGTAACTCGGTGTCAGCTTAACGCTACTTAAGCTTGAACGTCTCATCATTGACCTGTACAAGATAATTTTTCGCGGATCAGAACCTCGATCCGATCAGAACAGACGTATCCAGGTTTGTACATCTGCGGAAGTACGCTCAGTCTCGTCGTCGCCAAGTGAACTTCGCACGTTGGCTCGTCGATTCCGCCGCCGGAGCAGAACTGACCGGGTGGGAATACGGACACGCCGGTTTCGTGCAGAACGGATGATACTTACACTGCTGGGCGGGATGCGAGAACACGCAGCCCAGCTTCGTGCAGGACAAACCGAACTTGCACTTGGGATGCTTGTAGGCGCACTTGTCGCCGAACTTGCATGCCGGGAAGGCACTGCGAAAGAGAAGAGTTAATAACGAGTCTTCGAAACTGAACGCTTTCTGTCATCGTGTGTATTTATAACAGGAAAACGATCGTTCATATTCCGAGGTGTAACGAGCCTCCAGAAAGATACGCTACCTGCACATAACAGGTGGATGAAGGTACGCGCATTTGTTCCCTAGTGTACAATTCGGCCAGTATCTACAGTTCTCCCTGGACTTGTCCAGAACAGGCGGGGCCGTGTTCTCCACCGACGGTTTTTTATCCGTAGCTGAAAAGTAACAGCATATTGTAGCGATATGCTTTACGCCTCGCCGTCGACAGACGCGAGAGAAATTTCAATGCGTACGTTTGGCGGCTAACGTCGGCACTAGCGCTGCGTTAGATTTCAATCGCGTGGGACTCGGAGAGTGAGATCTGTTGTATACTATAGGGCTCAATTTTCTCCGTTTACGCGGCATCTCGTCAGTCTTATCCATGTTCTCCGTGTTGCAGTTCTCATTGTTCTCCTCGCCGCTCGTCTCCTTCGGACTCGCGTCCGCGTTATCTTCCGCTTCGTCCGATATTCTAAATATACTAATTTCCAGGTCGTCCTGCGCCGTCGCCGCCGCCGCCGTCGCCTCATTGTGCGTCGTCAGCAGCGCAAGCTCGTCGTCCTCGTTCACCTGCGAGCATGAGGAGGAACATCGTGCGTCTAGAATGCGCGCGAGGATTAAACTTCAGAGGGGGAGGAGAGGAGGGAGACTGCTCTACAGGTGGCGGAAGAAAATTACCTCCATCTCCAGCCGCTCCTCGTCGTCCTCGGAGCTGAGGAGATTGTTGACCTTCTCTTTCATGAGATTGTTGTTGTATCCATTCAAAGTGACTAAGAATTTCTGATTGTCGTCGCTCCTTTGGAACAACGACATCACGACTCCCATATGCTCGTCCGTTACCGGTTGAGGTACATCTACGGATTAGGCGATAATAAGCGAGGAATTAAAATACCGGCAGGAGAGATGAAAGAGTTAGTCTTTGGGTCGTACAAAAGGATTCGTAATCTTTATTACGAATACTTCTTTGGAATCTTTATTTATCTTAAACGCGCTTTCACTCACGCTCCACCGAAATATATCTGTCAGCAGTTAAGCAATCATTTACCGTACTTCTTACAATTTGCAAACGTTCGAAAGTTGTTAGTACAAGCATTGTTAGTGGAAGGTTGAAGAATTTTTCGTGGCTGCGTGTAAGAAGGCTCCATTTCTAAATGGGGTCCCATACGTTCGACTATCATTCCATGTATGCCTTTCATTGAAGACTATTTAATGGGAAGATTGCGAGTGAAGGATACGCGAAATGAACGACACCCATCAAAGTGGAAGATCGACAAATAAAGGTTCCAACGAAAGCAGGACGTACGACGTAGGTCCTGCAACTCTTTCAAACTCTGCTGATGCAAAGACACGTCTCTCCGCGGAGGTGGGGCACTTACAAGGTTCGTGCTCGACGTCTTCCACATCCAGATGATCTATCGTATTTAATTCGACTTGAATCTTTTCCATGACCAGTCTCTTACTAGAATTAAAATGTACCGACAAGTTTTGACTTACATCACGAGCCGGGGCAGGCTTAAGACGCTTTAAGACCGGCTTCTTGTCCTAACAAAATTGAGCCTTCGATGAAAAAAACGTTCTTTCCTCTACGACGTGCAACATTTCATATCCAGATAAACATTATCGGCATTTACCGTTCTCGGTGTTAAATTGTTACAAAGAGTCGTTGCTCGATTTAGAGGATTATTTACAACGTAATCAATGAATTACTTACGAATAGAGACGGTTCCGGGTTCTTCTGCTTGACGACCGACTGATTCGCCTCCGCGACTGCCCGCAACAAGAGCGACTGCGTGGCGCGCTTCTGCGCTGGTTGCAGCGGTTTCAGAGGTCTCGGCGTGACAATCACTTTACTCGGCAGCCTCGTGTCGTCGGTATCCTCGTCCACGTCGCTGCACGTTCCTTTATCCATCTTGTCCAGCTGTAACTTTGCGCTCCCGTGTGCCAGATAGCCGATACCCTGAGCCGCGCCAAACGGAGCGTTGTTCGACGTCTTCATACGTTTCCTCTCAGTCCTCGCGGCGGCGAAGGCCGCCGATCTGTTCACGGCAACTATGTGCGACTTGACGGGTCCGGACAGCGACTGCTCGTCGTTGTCCGCTTCGTCCTCGTCGTCCTCCTCTTCCGCCGCCGCCTCCTCCTCCTCCTCCTCCTCCTCCTCCTCTTCCTCTTGTTCCGCCTCCTGCTCTTTCTCGTCCTTTTCTTCGTCCCTTTCGGCGTCTGGATTCAGAGAGGCTAGAGCTTCGACGTCCTCGTTGCTGCGAGGCTGCCTCTGCTTACGCATCGGCCTGAAGTTATTTTTCAACGGGCCGAGTCTGTCTTTGATGTTCTTATTGTTGTTTCCCGCTTGCTCCAAGCTCTTTGGGTTGTTCCTGTAATCTGCCGCCTCCTGCGACTTGGCGGACTGTCTCTGAACCTTACTGTTGCCACCCACGACGCCCAGACGATCCTTAATGTTGAACGCGGGCTTTTTCGCGGACACGTCCGCCTTGGAGATCGGATTCAGGATCCTATCCCTGGACTCCGCGTTTCTGCCAAGTCGCTCGCTCTTGTTGCTCTCTATTCGACTCCTCACGTCGTTGACCTTGGCCGCGGCCTCGTGATGCCGCAACGAGTCGCCGTCGCGATTCCGCCTGGAGCTCCGCTCGTCCATCTCGAAGTTCCTGCCCTTCCCGCCACGTCCGATGTTGCCGTCGTAGCGACGCGGCTTCTCGAACCGCTTCTCCAACGGCCGGTAGCGGCCGTTGCCCTCCTTCTCCCTGTAGATCTCGAACTTCTTTCGCGGCGACGGCACGCCGAGCCGGGTCTTCACCGACACAACCGACGTGATCCTCGGTTTGTTGACGCAAGACTTGAGCTTCCTCGAGGCCGTGTCCGGCGAGGACAACGACGCATTCGCGTCTTCCTTCTCCTCGGACGGCCTCGGCCGCTTCGCCTCGCTGCTCCTTCTCTCCGCGCTATCGTGACGACTGCCCGACGCCTCCAACGTTCTCTTCAGACTCTTGTCCGGCGCCTCGCTCGCTTTCGCGTCCGCGCTCCTCGCGGCGGGATTCTCCGACGCGGCGACGTCCCTCGCCGAGGTCTCGTCGCGCCCGGAACTCGGCTGCTGCTGCCTCCTCGAGGAGGCCGAGTCCTGGTGAGATCCGTGCGCCGACGACGCCTCCTCCGTTTTGTTCCTGCCGTGCGCACCCTTGACGCTTCTCTCCGCGCTCCTGCTGTGACTTCGTTCCCGGTTTTGATTCGACACGGAAGGCTTGACCGTCTGCGGCTTCTGCGCCGCCGGCTGCTTGTCGACCTTCGCGTTCTTGTCCGCGAACCGGTCGACGGCCGAGGAGCTCTGCTCCGCCGCCTGGTCCTCCAGGAACGAGGTCGCGATTATCTTCTTCTTCTTCCTCTCCTCCTCCTGCTTCACCACCACGGTAGGCACGAACTCGCGGGACGACTTCTTCTTCGCCACGGTGACCTTCTGCAGCTTCTTGAGCACCTGATCGTGTAGCCAGTCCACGAACACGGTCGTGCAGCCCTCCAGGAACAGATTTAGGTCGTCGTGCATCTGCTGGCGGGACTTCTTGTTGACCACCATCACCAGAATGTAGTCGGGCAGCTCCTCGTCGTAACGCACCCCCAGTTCCATGAGCTTGGCGCGAATGGCGCTCTAAAAGAAGGTAAAATTCACTTGGCGAAAGCTGCGGCGCGCATTCGTATTCTACGGACTCTCGCGGTCAACGGGCGTAGCAAAAATCAGGTGGAAACAACCTATTACATAAACTGCACTGAATGTTTGCTTTTCTTAAGCGTCTTCCCGAGTTGACGCACGACTTTGGAACATCCCTAAGTACAGTTGGCCCCGGTGTTTCCAAATAACGGACATTGCCAAGTACAACATTGCTCAACAGCTAAGTAGAACGCTATCTCTCACGCTCGCGCGGTCCCCCTTGTATCGCCTATCATTTCGAATCAATCGACAGGCCGCGATTTCAAGCTGCCTCGTAGGAAAGACAATTCGGAGACCCCTCGGTGACCCCTCGACGAGCTCACAGCGTCCAATCTGTGTCTCTGAAAACATTCCCTGCGCAAACTCAAACGTTACGATTGACTTGTGAGGTTTGATCTCTTATACACCCTTGCAACTCGATCTGATTCCACTCGCTAAACGTATCTTTTTCAGAAGTACACAGACTGTATAATCGCTTCTCAGAGACAGTCTCCTATTGCTCCTTTTTTTCCCCCCCAGAAGCGAGACAGAGGTAGCTTCCACTCTGGAATTCTGCGTGCACGGAACAGGAGATCAACGCTACGTAAATAAACGAGTAAACTTGGAGCTGAGATCTGAATCGCTAAGCGACTCTCTCTCTCTCTCCATTCCTGCTCCGTTCTTCGAATTATCACCCGGCCAGGACACGGCCCGCTGGAGCGACCAGAAGTCTCAGTGTTTCTCGTCCTACGGGAATTCGAGTCACGCCGGGTTTGCACGCGGAAAATATGCGTAGCTCTCGTCGAGACGACGTTAATCGCTCCACCACCCCCCCCCCCCCGGTCTTGAGAAGCTCGATCGCACGTGCGGGGATTTAATGTATCAGGACTAATCAGCTTGAATTCCCTGACGAGCAATTAACGTTAACTTGCTACGCGCAACGCGAGCGACTGACCGTCCCGTTTCCTCGCGGCCCCCGGCCGTGCGTGCCGCGTCTCTTTTTCGCGGATTACTCGGCGATTACATAATAACCGGGACGCCGACGGGACGTCGGGCGTCACGCCCGGTTCCTCCGGCGATCGGACGACCGGACGATTCCCGGGCGGGTATCGCATTGTCACTGGCGTCGGCCAGGACACCGCGTTTCGCGGCACTCACCCGAAGCTGATTCGTGACCTCGATGCCGCGCGTGTCCATGGTCGCGGGATGATCGCCGGGCTTTCACCGAATCGAGCGCGATCCAACGTCGCCGCCGTCGTCCTCGTCGTCCTCGTCGTCGTGTCTGCGACCGGCCGAATCGATGAGCCGATGCGATCGCGAGTCGGCGTATCACGGGACGAAAACATTATCCGCCATGACGGACGTACGGACGGTCTCGCTCTCACGGCGCATGCAACAAATCTAGATGCGCGAGCGGCGCCGGGGATCGCCCGTTTCGCCGGCGCGGCGACCTCAGGCGACTCGAAGTCGGAAGTTCGTCTTCGACCGCGCTCGGTTTAATTGAAATTAAATCAACGGGATATATTTATGCCGGTTCGTTGAGAATTGTCAGTCCCTTGATTTTTACAAAGCACAGAGAGAAAGATCGGATTAGGAAGGACGAAGTGTACAGGGTGTCTCATTTTAAATGATCCGCGCAAATGTCTCCAAAAATGTGAAAGATACGGAAAAGCGTTTCAGACCAAAGTTGTTTGGTTCGAAGGGCGGCATTTAAAATGAGACACCCTGTATAATTAGAAATTTTACATGTTGCGTTAAATTAATCGCTTATTGAATTATTATACGTGTATTCTGTCATTAATATATGTGTAATGTATATTTTTTCATTATGAACTTTAGACACTCTCTAAAATATTGACATATTAAGAGAACCAGCCTACATTTCTTAATCCGATAGAAAAAATTAAAATTGCAAGTCACGGTAATCGAATTAAAATTGAACCTGAGAGAATTACTGTGTCAGATATCAGTGCCTCAGAGATAAACAGAGTTGTCACATTCTTTACAAAACGAGATTAAAAAGTTTTTTTAATTAGATTACTTTATCTTGACAAACGGATTCAAGAAATATAAAAATTCCCTTTTTATATCTTTATAACATCCTAGTGAACACTGAGTATCAGTTACGTTGCATTTATATATTACAATTTCTCACTCACCCATGTTGCGTTTACATGGTTGAGTGAGAAATTGTAACATAAATACTCGGTGCCTAACTGCGATTACAAAAATGTGACTTAACATTGTTTACCTCTGAGGCACTGATACGCTTTCTTATCTAACGCAGAAAATGTTACACATACGATTGAAATTACTGTCGACACCATTGAGATATCGCGAAGAACTTCAGATGTGATTTATTCTTGCACAGATTTACATTTGTTTCACTTCCTTCCTCGGAAAATATCAAGAGTTTTTGTGTTTTGTGTACACATACATAGGGATACCCGCCAGAAAAATATATCTATAAAAGCGTAGATATAAAAATACATCTACGCTTCCTTTCTCTATGTAAAATAGGTCTCTAATTTGCGTTGCACTTTGTCAGTATCCTCGTAAAATCGTTAGATGTTTTCGAGAACTCCGCATTTGTCCTTCCGCGAATCTGCGCAGTCACTCTTGCACTTTAGCTATACCGTTTCTCTTAGCACGCGATCATAGAGCACGCGACGCAATTGTACGTACAAGCGTATGTACAAAGTCCACGTTTCCCCATCAAACGTGGCAGTTGAACATTATTATCGTTGTCAACCCGAAAATTATAATCAACTCGAAATTTCAGGCTCGAGTCGATTATAATTCCTTTATTCTGGGTGGCCAAGAATATCGACATTGAAAGTTCTACCACTCGATCCCATCTTCAGAATTGGCAAAAGGATAAAATTCGAAATAGGTCGTTCGCGCTTAACGCTAAAAGTAACGAAATATCAAAAAGTCGACAAAAAAAACAAAAGTGCGCATTTGTAGATAGTGCGTGTAGTCGCCGTGCTCGTTTCCTCGCCGTTGTTTCGCACATTTTAATACGATAGACTCTCGCGGTAAAAAGAAAACAAAAATATATCGAGATATACGAAAGACTGCCTCAATGTAAAGTGGGCAGTATCACGCAATATGGTAACAACGGATTGGAATACTCTTCAACGACTATGTACAAATGTGTCGGTTTCTTCACTAAGCTAATAGGCATTACATTATTTTACATTCTCAGCATCGGTAGACCGTGTACACTCGATCCACGACCGTAGCACCTTATACCTTCCTAGAATATGGTGTCCGTGTATTAAATACTGCTACATATCTTCGTCTTACGTATTGCCGCGAGATACGACCGTGCCTTTTACAGTGATCCTTGTGAACGTGACGTTCATGTTACTAGAATTACATCGAAACGCGAATTACTCTTGTTGGACAAGCGTTGAACACTTGAGCCGCTATTACAATTGTTCACAATTATTCCTGGGTTTCTTTCGGGGCGGAAGCCAAAATTGAAGAATTAAATTTTATGAAAAAGAAAACATTCTGGAAAGCACTTCTGTTGGCAGTGTTCTAGAAAAATCTGCTGAAGAAGCCCTTCTTCTTCGTGGCTTTCAGGAAGATCTGATCGATATTCTTGAAGACTTCTTCGGCGGACTGGGCGGCATTGATGTAGTGATGGATCCCTTGCAGAGCGTAGTAATCGACGAGAGGTGCGGTCTGCGTGTGATATGTGGTCAATCGTTTCTTCAAGGCATCCTCGTTGTCGTCGGACCTCTTGATCAGGGGCTCCCCGGTGATCTGTCGAGATAAAGATTGCGCTTTAACGTCCAGAACTTGAAGTGAATTCCATAATTTACTCAAGTTACATAACCATGACGCTTTTGCATGTGTCCAGTGCTGAAAACACGCACGCTGTTGCGCGTTATCTCCGGTAGAGATATATTATCAAAATCGTATTCAAGGGTCAGTATGTCGCTAAACTTATCTCTTATTAGCATTTTGCAAACGCACCGATTTGTATCGGGTAAAAAAGAGAGAGAGAGAGAGGACTTTTCCAAACGATATCACACGATGGGTCCATCGTCTTCTTTACCGAGGCTCGTTTTCACTTACGTCGTCCTTCATGGGGACTTTGGGAGGGGCAAACTCCTCGTGGTACGATCTACCGCTGGCCGGATGTATCAGCCTGCCCGTGATTCTTCTGATCAGCAGCTTGTCCTCGATGCCAAACTCGACGACAGCGTCGAGCTGCGTTTTCCTCTTGTTAAGCATCTCGTCGAGCTGTGCGAAAAGAGATTCGGTGATTCTCGCAGTTCCCTCTTTAAAGAGCTGACCTTTCTCCGGCTCACCTTCTCCGCTTGAGGCACGCTCCTCGGAAAGCCGTCCAGCAGGAAGCCACGCTTGCACTCGGGCTTCTCCAGGTTGCTCTCGATCATGCTGACGACCAGATCGTCGCTGACCAACTTGCCCTCGTCCATCACCTTCTTGATCTGAGCCCCGAGGGTGGAACCGGAGCTGACCTCGGCCCTCAGCATGTCACCCGTGGACAGATGGCACACGCAGTACCTGTCCTTGAACAGCGGAGCCTGAAACAATCGCTCAACTTAATCCTCGCAGTTAAGCGCTCCAGCGTGACCTTTGAAACATCTAGTCATTGGTTTTAATGGAAAGTTAACGGCCAGCGCAGGAAGCAATTGGTAAATTGACAAGTATTCAAGGAGACGTTCCCCCCCAAGCTCTCGCAAAGTTAAAACAGAAACGAGGACGAGGAATGTATCGTTGACAGGGCAGACTGATGGCAATCAATCCGTGTCATTTCATTCGGTCACGCGCGAGAGTAATTACCGCGTCGAGCGGCCCGGACTGGAAAAGCAAACGAGGCGCGTGAGGAAGGGATACCTGAGTGCCCTTGCCGCTACCGGGTGGCCCCAGCAGAACGGCGTTAATCCCGCTCGACGGTGTCTCGAGCCTCTCCTTCGGCAGCACGTTCGCTTGCGGCGGCATATTTCACGGTGCCTCGCCGACTGGTCGGGACGGAACGAAACTGCGGGTATCTCCGCGGGAGCGCTGCCGCGTGCGTCGGGGAACCTGGGGACCGGAAACCTGGGAGAGCCGCCGACGACACCGCGTCACCAGGCCACCGCGAGCGATTATCACGCGCGACGAGTCGTCAAGACCATCCCGGTCCGAAGCGCGCGAGGCAAGGTGCGTAGTGCGTACTGCGTGGCGCGTGCGTAAGCAAAGCGGTCTCGACTCTCGCGGTGAATCCCGGCCTTCGTTCGCCCAGGACGCAGTGGCCTCCTCTGTCGACCGCCGCGAGAAGCGACTTCGCCGGCCCGGCGATTTCAATTGTGGACCGACTTCGCTCACGATTAGAGGTGCGGACATTTTCATGCTATCTTTATGCGCAGAAATGTCGCACAGCGCCCCGGGAACGTTTTTAATGTCATTTCTTTACATTTCGGAGTCCCCCAACTTTCGTCTTAACACGTTTTTACAACGCAAAATGATCCTCAACGCGCAAAGTGGCGTCCAAATAACGTGAAAAATCGTGTTCTAGATAAGACAAAGATCTATATTGTTAACATAAATGGTCAGATTTAAGAGTAAAAGTTGTAAGAGAATATCAGATATCCCTTGTAGGATTAGGAAGTTTATCACGCACTAAGAATTAGTAAGCATTAGTAAGCTTCTCTGCGTTCCGTCAGCGAACGGCTGGAAGACTCAGAAAACAGCAGGAAGGGTTTAGTAAATAAAACTGAAGAGAACCACAGGCTTTTGTTGCAGATTCCGTTTCGAATTCTTGCGTTTAATGTTCCCGTTTAGTATTGCAGATACTCATACAAGTTTTGACAAACTGAATTGCACGCAAAGTGTTCTCGGACAGGTTGAAACAGAAACTCCTTGTGACACGTGGAACAGCCAAATCGCATGGAAATCGCGGTGTTCCGTTCCCTTCTTCGAAGACGATGGAGACGAAGACGGGTGACAATTAAAAGCGAACGTTTCTCGCTGCACGCTGTAATCGGCGTTCACGCTCGTCCCTTCGTACGCGAAAGCCTCTCCAACCGAAGCGTTATTCGCGAATTCGTCAATTCTTTCACGTAACAAATTCGATATAAACAGACATTGATTCCAAGCGTTGATCAATCTAAGCTCGAGCGAGCCGCTCGCATATCCCGTATAAAAATATCGCTCCTGAGAGCCGAGAAGTTACGTTCCCCGCGAGGATTAGAACGACCTGCGATTTACAATCGCAGACCGCGCGCGAAGGAAACAAGTCGACGAAGGGCTCGAAGGGATAATCGAAGGAAGGAAAGGCGTACGGCCGTTAATTACAGTCGGCGAGAAGCGATCGCGCAAAACGCATTACGTAATGCAAATAGAAGAGATTTCGGCAGCCTCTTTGTTACATGTTATATGCAAAAATAGACTTTACTATCACCCCCTTGCGCCAACGAGGAACGACGAGAGGAACCGTCCGTTAAGGGAACCGCGGTCGAAACGTCCAACTCCTCTGCGCTTTTCTTCCTCCTCCTCTTTCTGTCTCTCCCCGCGACAGATCTTCATTAATAATCGCGATTCCGTCCACGACGAGAGATTCACTCGCGGAAACCTGCTTCTATTTGCCCCGGGTAGTCGCCGAGGGTAGTGTCGCTTCTTCTTCGGTCGTTCATCGTGAAATATCGTTACGCGAACCGCATTTGCCATGGTATTCCTCCAACAGCGGGTATATAATTATTGTCTATGTATATATGTATGTGTATGCGTGTATACATATATATGTGTATATTTATAGGTTCTACAAAATCGCGTCTCGCGTGTTTTAGATATATCACCCTTGGCTTGGTCGCTTTTCAACCGCGATTTTACACAGAGATGAGGAATCGCCTCGCCAGGCCTACGAACGACTTCCGGCGAGGTGACGTGTTCTACGGAAATGTCCGCGGATATGGCGAGATGCGTGACGAGCGGCGCTTTAACTGCCTTTTCCTTTCCCTCGAGATGAACTGCCCACCAGTGTCTTCTTCCCCCAAATCTTTGCATGGGTTTCCGATGAACTGTCGCAAAACGAAAATTGACCGCGCGCCAGTCCAGCCCTCGATATCGCACAATCGAGGGGAGCGCGCGGCCGTTCAAACCAACATCGCTCGTTTGATTGGAATTTCATGGTCAATATATAAGGACGGCGTACAAATGGATGAATACACGTAGACGTACTACAGCTCTAGATGCGAGGAGACGCGGAAAGTAACAGACGTGACGCGGAAAGAAATACCGTGCTTGTACGATCGGAGGTGCGGGTCTCGTAAACGCAGTGCCCCGGCGAATAAACGAATTAACGTGTACGCTCGACTCAAGAGTTTACGCGATCGTAAATTATACAATAGCCCTCGGCTTAATCGCGCACATCAATTGTAAATCAGTCTGGGGCAGCCTGAGCCAGTATAAACCACTGATCGCCGTGACTCGTCGCGATATAAATAATCAACTTCTATAGTCAATAAATAGATCTAATAAATATCTAATAAATATCAGCAATTCTGTACAAATAATAATACTCTGATTGTAAATACTAAAAAGCAGAGACTCATGTAGGCTATACGAGTAAAAAGCTGCGACGGAATCATGTCCCTTGTTTCGCGTAGGAGCGGACACAATTAACGCATGCGACACCGGAGAGAAAAATCATAGCGGTCGAGATGAACCCCCCCCTTAAATTATGTTATCCGTATCCGTACAAACGTTTCAGTACAAATGATACTATTATACAGCGTCATATCGTAATAGAGACTTATGAAACTGGTGGGTTATGAAATCCGCTAGAACTTATAGAAGATTGCTTATTTGTATAAGTCCTAAAGTATATAATGCGTTAGGATTTTATCGGTATCAGATATTGCATGTTACTTGGTGTTAACCGTTTAGCCTCCTAGAAAATTTGTGTACACGTAGCATATGATTCTTTCGAACCCCCTCCGTCCCACCACCGCGTTACACCTTCCCCCCTCCCCTCCCCCCGAAACGGATGGTTCACATATATGTCATATAGTAACGTCTCAAGCTTATTTGGTCGCAAACGACTCGTCAACAATGTATCTAACGTCCTAAGAATGGCGCAATATTAATTAAACATCTCCCTTTCCCCTCCGCGCGTGTTTACAATGATTAGTCTTGCAGAAGCATCGTTCTAATTCGATTTCTTTTATCACACATTTTTCTCCCCCTTCTTCGAAGGCTCGAGGATCCACCGTTGCGAATATTTTATATTTCAGTCACCCTCGGAAGCGACCTCGGAAAAACGAAACACTTAGGATACTCTCGAAAGCTCGCGAAAACTGCGCTAAAATTGTACTATTCGGTTGTGAACGATGCAACTAGGGCTCTATCTAAGAACTCTAAGCCAACATATGACGATACACAACTGACGCGATCGACGGCAGCGGTTTGTCCGACGATCGACGTCTAATTACTCGCGACGCCGCGAAATACACCGAGCGAGAGTAAGATCATTTATCGGCAAAAGGAAGTTACGCGTGTCGTCGACAGAACTCTATGGACGAAAGTGTCACGCGTCTCTCTTTTTCTCTCTCTTTCTCTCTCTCATTCTCACTCTCACTCTCTCTCTCACAACAATATTAAACTTTGGAATAATCGCGTACAGCCGATATTTGATTACTCGGGTCGCAAGTAGAAACTACCATTTACAGAATACATACTTCTTCATGCAGATTCTCCTTATAACGAATTATAAGCGATCGAACGCGAGGACGCGTGCGATTTAACGTCGGGATCCCTCCTGGCTCCCGCTTGCCGCTGACTATAGCGTGTACATCGTTATAGAAATTGTAGTGTGATCGACATACGAGATCATTGTCTCGTAATCCATTGTGCGCGTGCACGTATACACCCCTTAATTCAAACATTTTGTACAATTTAGTAAACGCCATTCCGTGCTCGCGAACGAGTTCGTCCAATCTGTAAGCAAACCGCGACAATCTCGCTCGACCGATCGTTCGCGGCGCGAAGGTCGCGAAACGTGAGGCTTCTCCCTCCGTCTTGTCCACCTCTCGTTATGCATAATTAGTATAAAATTCCCGTGAACGTAAAAATCCTGTTCAACTTAACGTTCCTCGTATCGCGAACGCAAAGGCGTCACTCGACAAATCTCCCGTACGCCGTGTCGCGTAAGAAAGGTACACAAAATGACGCAACTCATCGTCTAGTTTAAATGCTGTAAAAGATTTCCAAAAAACCGTCCGCCGCCTGGAAAAATCCTCGAGACACCGCTCCGAACGGTGAATGCGGTGTCCCTTGACGGGACTGCGGCGATCTGCGGAGACGAGCCAAAGATCTAACACACTAGCGGGTCCTCTAGTGTGTTAGTCGCCTATTTCATATAGTCTCCTGACTGTTCACCGACTGCGAGCTGCGTGACGTTTTCCGACTGATCGGTTCCAGATACGCCGCGGGCGCCCAACCCTCCAGGCCGCTACCTATCAGCTTGATGAACCACCAGCCGGCACAGCCGACCTTGAGAAGCTCCAAGGTATCACCCTCGCGCATCGTGACTTCCGACTGTCCCACCGCGCAATAATCGGCCAACGCCACGTATCTTCCGCCCTGCGATCGTGAGACAAATGTATGTATCTGCCGAGTTTTACTGTTGAGAACGCAACAAAACTGATATAAAAATTCTTAAAAGAGATACGCATCCGGATGGATCAAATTTTTCATTTAAAATTGATTTAAAAAGTAAAAGTCGACACAGAAGTTAGAAACTGGAAGCTAACAAAATTGCCAAGCTTTCTACGCTAGTCTAAGATCTAATCTCGACGCTTGACTTCCGCAACGAGTGGAAAGACTCACAGGTGCCGGTCCCGGACTGTCGCCAAAGGCGTCTTCCTCGTCCGTGTTGCTGTTCTCCGAACTCCACGCCGTATCCTCCTCCGTGGACTGCGACACGTCGGTCATGTGGGAGATAACGCTGTTGCTGTCGACGGATAACGTTCGCAGAGATCCCGATATACTGCCTTGCGCTTCCCACGAAATAGTTTGCCGCAACGGCCTTTGGGGAAAGACAAAAAAATGACGGAATATCCCAAGAATATAAGTACTCTTAATTTTCACGTACTTATGATTGGATTTGCCAAGAGCCGAATTCTGTTTGCCTTTAAGTTCGGCTAGCTGGGACATCAGAACGCCTTTGATCTGACGTACCCAGGATTGCTTCACGTCGATGTTCTGCGCTTGTATCGTGTGCACCTCAGCTCTACCCTGCAACCATATTTCGAATCGCTTGGCATCACCTTTCACCGACTCCGTCAAACCAATCTGCGACATCTGTATTAAGTAGAATTACGATTGGAACGTTCGTATGCGCTTAAATGGAAAAAAGAGATAACTCTAAGATTGAAAGGTACCTTCAAATATCTCTTAAAGTGATACGTGGCTTTGTCGTGGGCCTGAGGCTTGCTATGCTTACAAAATATCATTGCCTTCTCGTATAAGAAAATATGTCGTTGAGATGGTTTTAGTCGCAACAATCGCTCCCGCTTACTACTGCTCCAGACGCTAAATGAGCCTTGTAACAATAATTCACCCTGTGCACTCAGATCGCCCTGCAAGAATACGAAGATACGAAGTAGAATAAGAGAAAAGGTATAAAACGTGAGAAATCGTGGGGAAATGAAGCCAATGAAAAGTGCTTACTCCAAAACCCGTTATCGCAGTTTGATGCATGCTGTCATTGACGCACTTTAACACAACTAGCATGCAGTCCAGTGCCTCCTGCAACTCGGTGCAGCACGAAGGCTCGTCGCTATACTTTAACAAATCCTTTAACAACAACTGGTACTTGGTAATTCGCTGAACGGGCTTGAGAAGGTATGCAGCGAGCGGCAGCTTGTGGCCAAGCTTCTGCTGGCAGGCCGCAAGAAACTGCGGCTCGCTTTGTATCTGTTCGCGCAATCTCTCAGATCGCGTAATGTTTTGACAATAATAACTGTACAATCTGAAGAACATCTCGCGCTAGAAACATATGTAAAGTTAGTTGTTAAGCGGTACGCAGCGTGTATATGCAAGCGCTACGCACTCACCCTTTGGACGAAGCACAAAGCGACGAGCTCAGTGTTCGAAATGCAATTCT
Source organism: Vollenhovia emeryi (assembly GCF_000949405.1). Classification (NCBI taxonomy): domain Eukaryota; kingdom Metazoa; phylum Arthropoda; class Insecta; order Hymenoptera; family Formicidae; genus Vollenhovia; species Vollenhovia emeryi. Next base: position 1,163,588 of record NW_011967151.1, read on the forward strand.
CCAAGTCCCGCAGGAACGTCTCCCCGTGAAAAATACAAATATCCTCTAAATTTCCAAACAACACGTCCGCTTTGCCAACTAGTGCCGCGGGTATCAAATGCGCCATCGCCTCGTTCGTCATTTCCATCTTGTAGCCTTTGACGATCGAGCCGAGCTCGGCGACGTAGATTCGCTCGGTTTCCACGAGTTCCGTCAAGACGTGGCCGCGCTTTAAGCGCAGAGCTTCGACGTCCCGAGGTTCGCTCTCCGGCGACGAAGACTCTCCCTCTATAGGACTCATCTCCATCTTAAACAAAGATAATAAACTTAATTTTATATTTATATATATATAGAATGTCAGAAATTTGTAAAATAATATAAAAATAATAAGCATATATCATATAAGTTTTAAGATATTGAATAGAAAAGGAAATTCACCTTTGGCATGGTATTAGCTTTCTTGAGAATTCTGCCGGACTTAACGATTTGAGGCAGTGATTGTAAGGGTTTGACTGGTTCTGGAGTGACGGTTTGTACTGGTCTGGCTGGTTTAATCAACTGCTGTTTTAGTGCCATTATCCTCTTGTCGCACATCAGGGACACATCCTCTATCCTTTGCAGAACCTACGAGACAGATATCGGATCGAGATCGCGCGTCTCGTAATCAGAAATATCTCGGAAATACGCACTTGCGTAATGAGCGCTTTAGTCTCCGGCATCACGGAGTCCTGGAAGATACATCGGGGATGGTGAAACTCCTCCGCGGCTTCGATCAACTGCTGCAGCTCTTGGAGCGCCTGATCCGGCAACGTCGTGCTATTCTGCGACGCTAGCAATTCTATCCCTCGCGTACACCATGTGTTAGCCTAGACAGTTAACAAGGAATTTAAAAATATGTTCTGTAATATTGTTCCGCAACGCTGTATCTCTACAAGCTATGGTAGCACTGTAGAACAAGAAAGAAAGTACAAGGAGCGAAAAGAAGAAAGAGCTAAAAGGCTGCAGAGCCCGTAGAGCAAAAATCTTACAGAATACAGGACTTAATTTTTAATCGAGGGGAGAGCAGGTGTGAAACGCAAGCCGGGCGCACCTTATCTATACGCTCCATAAGTTCCCTGCACTTGGTCAGCATGTGCAGTCGTCTCTCTAGTCTCTGGCTGAGAATAGTGCAGACTCTTTGCAATTCCACACATTTGGGCTCCACAACGTCCGTCGGGCACTGATGCCTGCCGGACAACAGCTGCTGGCCAGCGGATATCACCTCCTCCGCTCGATCTATATCTCCCTATAAACACATGTAATTATATTTATGCACGACAACGCGATTACGTGTTGATATATGAAAATGAAGGTGCTACGAACAACCATGGCATGTTTCTTAAGTCTCATTAAATCGTCTAGAAAGAAAGCTTCTCGTGTAAGAAAATGAAAAACATATGCTATTTTGTGCGTGCAATGCAGAGAGATCGAGAAATCATAGTCACATTCTCAAAAGTTCATCGTGCCAGTGATCGAACATGAATCAAATCTCCACCGGTTTTCCGATGACACGTATGCGTGCATTTCAACTAGAAAGAAAAGAAGTAAGAGAACGAAAGTAAGACGTTAGCTTAAACGTGTAATCAAAATTCAATTCATGTATGCGCCTACGAAAATATACTTGTCGAAACGTAACGCTTTCTATTTGACTCCAAGACATGAGTATAAGACTGAGATATATACGTGAGATACGTAGACACTAAGGTATATATATATCAAAATCACTGTGTCTCAAAATGTATAAACTCTATTACAGAATACATGTATTTTGTTAAGTGGATTGCTTACCAAGACCCAAATCCACATGGTATGCAACAAATAGGACTATCGACAAAATGAGGAAAGCGGTGCAAAGTAACATTTGTGCATGATGTGCGTTATATATGTTACTGCTGGTAATCACGTTCAAACCAGAATTTACGTGTTATTACATGTAAACACGACGACAGATAATAAGGTGATAAATTCGTTCCTGGCATAATCGCGATTCGCAAGTGGAATTCACATTTTTATCTCGTTACGGAATTGACATCGCAGGAATAGAAATTTAATATTTCATAGTTAATAAAAATACTGGTTTGAATGGTGCATTTTGATGCTTCAAGTGCAATGAATGACATGTACATGACTTCTGAAGTTCGAAGTTAGCAATGTTGTTGAATTGCTTTCGCTAAGCCCTCGTATAATCATATTGTTTTCACATAACGGGTCTTTAATTTTGTGTCTCAACAAACAACTACTTTATGCAGTAGGACATCACTTTTGCCTCTATAATTTCACACGCTATTTGAAAATGCAAAATCCCTGCACTCTCAAGTATTTTACCAGTAAAACGATCAGATACATTAATTCCATTATATCGCGGTATCTCGACAAGTTACTAGTTAAAAAAACCGCCACGTACTCTGCATATTCGCTGAAATGCCGTTGTGTCGTGCAACAATTGCTCCACTCTCGCCTGCGTCTCGCCGACCTCCGTCATTTCTTCCGCCGTCTTCAGATGCTGATCTAACGTCGCCTGCAATTCCCGAAAATCCTGCTCGAACTGCCGCAGAGCCAGACAGTGCCTCAAGCGTGAACTGTGATGCGACCAAAACAGGTCGAAGGTTCGCTCGGTTTCCTCCAACTGGACGAGTAGTCTGAAATTGAATTGAATCGTTAAAAACTGCAGTATACCCGAAAAAAACATGTTATAATAGTCCAAGAGTATTTAATTTATAGAGGAGTCCTCTGTTACGTTATTTTCAACCAAATTCAATCACAAATCTTCTTTCGCAACGATTACACTAACAATCAATTTTCCTAAACAGGTTTCACTCGGAAGACAATGAATTTATGGTGGAACCAACAGATGATGTCTATTAAATTTAGTAGAAACTTCGCTATCTCATATTAGACGACTTCAGTTTTCGAACAAAACGCAAATCATTAGCAAAATTCACGAATGTTATGCAGAAAAGTCGTACTTTGTTATTGCGTTTATCGAATGTTTCGCGTTACCTCTCTACTGCAGCGACATTTCCTAATCTGTCGGCCGTTCCTTTTCCAGTTAGCTGTCGTACGCTATCCAACAGAGCTTCTCCGTGCCTGGCAGCGCTGAGAATTTCTTCCTTCAGCTCGTTATACTCAGCTTGTTGCTGCGACAATAACGTTGTCGTGGCGATAGTGTTGTTAGGAAATTCCACTTCGGCCAAACGTCGCGTGAAAGAGTCTAACGCGAGAGACACGTCCTGTGTCATCGATGAAAACTTTTCCAAACTCTGCGCAGAAAAAGAACAATAACGAAAGTGCATCGATGCAAAAACGCACCAGTCAATTCCATCTGGTATCGCTAAACTCATGTTTGGCGTATTTACAATTCTGTTCTGTATCCAAGTGTGATGGCAATACGGTAAATCGCCGCCTAGTTGCTCGGTGAGCTGCTCCGACTCTATGAATTCGTGCAGCTCGGCGACGTTGGCTAAGAATATGACCCTGAACTTGAAATCCTCCCGGAACAATTTATTCGACACTTCCGAGATTGCCTTTTGCAGAAATCCGACTGGCCGTAGCACGTACGCGACGTGTACCAAACCGGGGAAAAATGCCTGGGAAAGGAAAGCGTAGAACTTGTGACGAGAGAACAATTGTGTTTCAATCTATATATTTTTCTCTCCAAGTTTTAAAACAGATAAACGCGTATGAATTATTGCGTTGAATGCACTTACAGAAATCTTTAGGAGCACCGTTTTCACTGAATTCCACTTATCGTTTCTCCGATCAATTATCAAATGGAACCCAAGATCAGCTTCTTGCAACCTAAGTGACAAAGTTTGACATGTCAATTAATTTGATTGTATTCAAGTAATTTTATCTGATTCATTTAGTCGTAAAAAAAAACGGAATCTCCATGCATTGAATTAATCGCGTTAAATTGATCAGCTGTATCCTTACGTTGGCACAGAAGTGAGATACAGCATGAGACGCTGATAATCCAAATCAGTCAAATTATGAAAATTGCCATTGTCCGGAAATGTGATTATAGGACATCCCTCTCGCGTTTTCCCTCCTGAAAAGAACGTACGCTGTTTAACAAACTCTTAATCTCGACGGGAGTAAAATCTCGGAGCATCTTGCAGCGTTAAATATCTACCAGTAATAATAGCGTATTGTGCCTGGAGAAGGTCTGCAACGTCTCGAACTGCCAAGTCTCCATTTTCTATCTCGCCTGTCATACTCTCTACATCTTCTGAAACCAAATATCGTCCTTTCCATTATCACGCCAATATTTTTCAGAATACATCTCAGACTTACAGCGTTTCCTTATGGGAAAAAACGCTCAAGAGTTAACACTCGATTGTCCGAATTTACTCTCAGTATTGGGTGTAAACATCCAGATTTAAATATTTACACCCAAATTTGAGAGTAAATTCGGACAATACTCTGTCCGTCTGAGTGTCAACACTCAAAACTTGAGTGTTCTTTTTTCCGTAAGGGTTGCTCACAAAATTAAATAATTCATGATAAATTCCCGAATGTTAAGATTGACCGAGGACGTAGTATATTTAAAATTTAAAAGCTGCTCAAGCGTATGCACAATTAGAAATGAATTATCGCTTCCTCTGGCATTCTCGCGTATTTGGATATTTGCGGCGTTACGCACACATGTACACCCGCGATATAAATCCCTGGAATATTTTTAACGTAATCACAGCGGTGGAAATTTTTACCATGTATTTTAATCTTGGATTAGAATAACGAAACTCGCGTGTCCGAATTACTTGGGAAGAACTGCACTTCGGTAAATGTCACGGTGTCGTTTAATTATGGTAAAAAGCTCAAATGGCCTAACGATCCCAGCTGACACTCTCTTATGCAATGTTTATCGCGAGTGCACGGCTCAGGTCTCGCTGGTGTACTGAATGTGAGTATACCTGATCAGAGGTTGCACTCACATGACCTTGCTGATGCCACTGAGCTGAAACAGTTCCCTGCAGTACCCACAATATTGCTGATATAACTGTAAACCAAGAGGCTCTCAAACGGGAGACTTATATCCCTAATTATGCCCAAGAATCTCGAAAGACGAGGCTGTTAATTTCTAACTACCGATACATTCTAGAAAGGCACGCAGTCTCGCAACGGTTTAACGCCGCTCCCGTACTTGTTTGCACGGGAAACAGAAACAGACTTTCAGACACGAATGTCCATTAGAAGGGAACGAGATTGACTACAAATTATCTACTAACGCTTGTGATCTTTTAACATTTCCGAGACTGTCGTGACTTCTATGGCAATTGCGATACCAGAATTCGACGTGCTACTCAAAAATTTAATCTTATTGTTGGATTTTATCGGACAGTCGATTGATCTAATTTAATTCGATTTTGTTCTACGTGGAAATGAGCATCGAACGTATCTTTTTCTCGCCATACACGGTACAAAGAAAATGTGCACACTCTGTGCACACAATACATAATATTTGTTGTTACAGCAATGACTGTAACGAGATTTCGCGTTCGCGTACGAATTGAGAAGCACTGCAGCTGCTACTATAGTTATATACTCGATTTCCATGTCTGGTATTCGCGGAAGATAAGAAATGTCAGGATTCCGTACTTTTGGATCGGCGGACTCCTCGTACGTGCAAAAGAGCGATGACGGAGGATCGCGAGAAATGAAAATTTCACTGTACAGTTTCAAAGAAAAAAGTTTTATTGTAGGAAATAAGATAGACTATACATATTTTTAACAAATATAATTCGTACAATTAACATTCGCCCCGCTTCTATTACGATATATATGTATAAGTCTTATCTACGAATATATTATCTATAAACGTTTGGCTAAATGCTTTTTATTGGTCGTAAGAATATTTCGTGCAGTTATCGTTTCTAGCGGAACGTAATTTATTTATTCATCAAGGCGGCGCAACGAAAGATATATTTTAGCAAAACTGCACGTAATACAGCACAAGTACTTTTGTACGGTTCATATTTATCAAGGGATTATCGTACACATTTCTCATATATTATATGTAACCATGATCTAGAATTCGAAACGGGGAACACTTGTCGAGAAATCCGAGACTTATGGAGCAAGCATCTATCGCATCCATATGTATATACATGCACATCATTTGTACAAAAGTATTTTCTCATTTTCCTTTCGCAGTCCGCCACAGTTATACCGCTTTCGTTTTCGACAGAGCGATAGCGGGACTGTTGACTATCAGCCCGCGCGGGATGACCTGGTAACTCATGGTGCAGTCCTGTAACTTTCTGATAGGCGTCAGCACGTAGGTTTCGCCCTGCCCTAGAGCGCCGGTTATCACCAGCGGCAGTATCGCGCCACCCTTCGCCTCCGGCTCCGACTTGGGCGACTTCCGCTGGCCCGTGTCGTCCCTCGCGTCAGGCTCGGCCGTACCGTGATTCTGAGCGCCCTGATTCCTCACGACGAACTCGAGCTTGGCGAACTTGACCTGCGGGAACTGCACCTTCATAAAACGCCGAAACGTCGAGTAGCCCATGCTCTTAACGTTGGGCGACACCTTCTTGCAGTACTGCGTGTACAAGTCGTGCACCGTTTTCCGCGTGACGTCCGACGGCAAGTGCAACGGTGCGTTCTTGGCGAGCTTGGTCTTCTGCTTCGTCTCCTGCAGCTCGATGAAGCTCTTGAGGAACTCCGTCGCGATCTTGTATATGTCCAGCGAGAACGTGTTGTGCGGCACCTTGCCGTGATTGCCGTGCACGCGCGGCGTCACGCCGTGCGTCATCAAGTGCTTCCGGATCCGCTTGATCTGATAATGCGTGCAGTTCTCCAGGTACAGAAAAGCGTCCAGGCAAACTCGGCGACCCTGATAGACGTACTGCGCCCGTAATCTACGTCGCTCCGTGTGCCGGGCGGTCTGATACGGGTCCGTCAGGCAGGCCATCGTCACGCCCATCAGATACATGTCGTGCTCGGCCTTGGTCAGCTCCGCGATATTCAGTCTGTGCCGATAGACCACCTCGGGGTTTAGGTCCTTGAAGCACTGATCGTCGACGCACTCGCAGCCTCTCTTGAAGCGTTCCAGCACCTGGGCCGGACTGTCCTCCAGCTTCGTGGGATCGTAACTCGTCTGACCCACGTTCCGAGCCTTCTTCATCTTCGTCTTCGCGACCAGCTTCTTCGACTTGCCGGCGCTCTTGCGTTCCTATAACGAGGGTGAATCAGGCGAATTGTCAATTTTAGATGGCCGAAAACTGTCTAATAAAATCTATTAAATCTAAATGTATCGGGAAGTTAGGTATCAAAAGATTAACGTCTATAAACAAGTTTTGTGCGATTCTTTTCGAAGAAAAGTGAAATTTGCACGTAGAAATAGATGCAACGCAATGATTTAGAATGTTACCTCCTTCTCTGCATTTGTTACTTCCGGCTCCTTAGTCGCTTTGCTCTTATCAGCAGCAGCAACAGCAGCAGCCTGTGTACTAGCTCTCGCTATTTCCTTATTGTCTTCCAACTCCATGTTATATCTCGATTTGTACAATAGTTTCCTGTCACGACAAGATAACATATCTCAGAATGGACAGAATAATCACATAAATTTCAAGAAACAAGATTTGGAGACTACCGTCGTACACAAGACAGATCTACTTCTCAGAAGCCAATGATAATTTTGCTCGTAACTTTTGACAATTCCCAAGCGTTAGTCTCCTTTCAATTTTACCGCGTTTCCCTCCCTCTTTAAATAATAAATACACACCGACTTGGTTCCGAGAGCGCGAGAGAGCGCGGCCGCGTTAAAAGAAAAACAGACGCCCATATGTTCAGCTGCGCCTTCTGCACCCAGGACAGAAGCGAGCGAGTGCACCCGCTCCAGGGGCGAGGGAGAGGAAGCGGAGCGGAGTGTACGTGGCGCGACTAGGAGGACGAGCTCCAGGGGATGCGCTTCCTCCGTCCGCGTGTCGCGCGCGCGGGGGAAGCCCCCGGCGTGCCGAGGTGTCGCGCGGGAGTGCAGAAGGTGCAGCCGCGGCGCGCGGCGCGGCGGCCACCTAAGGTCGAGAATCGCTGATCGCGCCCCTCGGTCACCAACTTTCGTCCCTACGGCCCGCTACGTCGGCCGGTTCTACTCACCGTGATTCGATGGGGTGCCGCGGGGCCCGCGGCTCGGACGGGTCGTCAGGTCGCCGGACGTCGGATCGACAGGACCGTTCAGTGCGAGCAGCAACGAAACCGCGCCGTAATTCACCAGTCAGCGCACCGGAGTCTCCCGACGATATGGCGAACGTACAGCATGGCGAACGTCGCGTCGCACGCGGCGACGGAAGGCGCGGCGGGGGCACCCGGCCAGGGCCGTGCGCGAGAGCCGCGGCGCCCCGTGCCGCCCGTCCCGCTGTCGCGCCGCGATAAAAGGTATCGCGGGCGCGCCCGAGGACTTGCCTTGGTAGCAAAGGAAACGCTTCGATTACGCCCTTCTGTCTTAACCTTCGGGCTGCTGGCATGTGTTCGATAAAATAGCGCTGTTTTTCCCCAAAATTTATAAATGACGTACACATTCGCGCGGAATATCGGGACTTGAGAGCTTATACGTAAGTGGGGCTTTCGCGGTAGTCGGAAGGTTGAGACTTTGTGTAGACAGAACCCGTTTTCTTTTTTGCCGTGAAAATAAAATACCAGAGTATTATTCGTTTGGCAGAATGAGAAATGTAGCTGATAGTTCAGTTCCTTTGCAGTTCAGGTGATAATCGAGCTGTTTGCGCGTTGCGTCTTAAGCCTTGTCAACATCCGTAAAGATTGTGCGTACGATCCAAGAACTGTGTCCGAGTCTAGTTAGTCTAGCTTTCATGGAATAGCTGCAAGTTGATTGGCTACACGTTTCTCGGAACTAGAACTTGGACACAGTTCTTGGATCGTGGACACACAAGGCTTTAAGGCCTGTATCCACGATGC
>NW_011967151.1:1174667-1185913 GCF_000949405.1 Vollenhovia emeryi
CTTGGACCAAGTTCTAGCATCGTGGACATTGGGCTTTACAGCGAATTCGGTTGCTAGCACTAGCGCGCACTGAGTGCGCACTAAGGCTCGTTTGTAGTAAATTTTTATATTTAACTTTGTCTTAAATACATTTCAAACAGTATCCAGCCAAAAAGTGCTCCGTGTGGATGCCACACAGATCATTTTACTGTCTAAGAAGTATTTTAAAAGATACTTAAAACGATCCTTAAATATAAGAATTGACTGTAAGCGAGCCTTTAGTATGCACTCAGTGCGCACTAGTGCAAGCAACCAAATTCGCTGTAAGATACAGAATTGACGCCAAGGTTCGCGTTCCAAAACATTTTCTCCGAGGAAAATTTTACTCGAGAAATGGATCGGAAACGCTCAGAGCGGTTACGGAACGGCCATCGAGTAAAATATTCCTCGAAGGCGAAGATTTCGGAGCGTAACCCTGAATCGAAATGCGCGTTCCTGAGCTCATTAAAGAAAAAGTGCCGCAACCATTCTGCCCACCACTGTACGCTAGCGTGCGGACGAGGTTCTTTCGACGATCGACGACGTCGGGGCCTCCGTCGCATCACCCCGATCCCTGTCGTCTCGTTGTCTCCCGACGTCGAGCCTCGACGTCGATCGGACATTCGCATGACGTACGTCACGCTCCGCGCGGATACGGATCGATCCCCCGTCTCGTCGATTACCTCTTTGTTCCGGGAAATTGAAGGAATTTCAAATTAAAGTAAAACCGAGGCTCTCGCGAAGGCTAATGCTCGTGAAATTAGCGTAGTTAACGGGCCGCGGAGCCTGATAACATAAAAAGCGCGCGATTATCCCGATCGTAACGTATCATAATTAAAATATCGTGCGACCGCTAGGAAATAATACATAAACATAACGCATTGTAAATCAGTCTATTGATTCGGTAATCAAATTTATGGCGCGATATGTTGATAAGTATCTTATACATAAACGTATCGTATCACAAATCGGTCCGTTCTCTCGGCGATCGCACAGAACTTTAATTACAATTCACTTACTACGTTAAGAGCATAATGAGCGTGCGTTTTTTTTTGTTATTTTATCAGGCTCCGGGGCCCGTTGACTATGCTAATGGAGAAATCGCGCGTGATTTCCGCGGCCGGGATCGCGACAAAGAGATTGGCCTCGGCGTTTCATTCCGCCACTTCCGTCCCCGTCACCCCGCCCGCCAAGGTCGCGCGGAAACCGCGAATCCGCGATAGCGCCTCTTATCGCGCGGCGCGCGTCGGGTGCAACATCGGATTCTCAGTTCCACGCTGAAAACCCGCGAAATTTGCCTCTCCACAGCGCAAAAGACCCGCAGATACGACGAGCATTTGTATGTATGTACATACAAATACTGTATTTGCACTTGCCGATAAGGCAAGATAAAGCCATTTTCACGACGCGGCTCGTGTGCACACTGGGATTCACCGATGTCTTTCCACATGAATTCGTCCACATATCGACACATTTACAGCGAATTCGATTGCTTGCACTAGCGCGCACTGAGTGCACACTAAAGCCCGTTTATAGGTAATTTTTATATTTAACTTTGTCTTAAATAGATGTTCAAAGAATATTTAGCCAAAAAATTATCCGTACAAACGTTGTGCAGACCATTTTTCTGGATAAGAAATATCTCAAGAGATATTTAAGACGATCCTTAAATATAAGAATAGGGGACTTTCCTCCACATACATGGAAAATGTGTTCTACCTGCGCCTAAATTCATATGGGAAAGTATCAGTGATTTCTAGTGCAAACAGACAGGCGGGGATGCCTGGACATTTCTATAATGTGTTCTATAATTATAGAAATCTCCGGGCATTTCTGCCTGTCCGTATACAATCGTTGCTTCCGACAAAACCATCTCGTGAACAATCGAATGATTTACGATCCTCGCGACAGAGAAAATCGACGAAGCTTGAAGCGTTTCTTTCAGTCGCACATATAACATATACGTTCTATTATTAACTCTTAATTATTTTTAATTATATTCTATCATTGTTTTCTTAATTATCGTTGTAATTATTTCTGTACCTGAGAAGTCGACTGTCGCAGCTGAAATTTAGCAAATTTATACAGGAAACCCAAAGTCAACTTTTCTCAGTTAACACCTTGTAATTCTAAAGCTTCTTTAAAAATCCTTTTTTTTTTCAAAAAATAATGAAATAAACAATTAGAGCGTCCAGTTGAAAATTGATAATTTTCTTACGACAGTTTATTTTTCAGGAACATATTTATTTCGTCAACTACAAAGAAGCGAAGACCACGGAGAATAAAAGAAGACGGCGTTAAGTGAACAATACGCCGAGGACAAAGCCGACGACAGACTTGTACTCGAACTTGCTCCGCGTTCATTACGCGAACTCGACTCGAGTTTCTACGCCGCGAACGAGTCGCGTGGATCTCAGGGAGAGTCAAACCTGCGCATTTGGTCGAGCAGTGCTGGTGGCAGGGACAGTTGCAGGTGTGCTGCGACTTTCGGCGGAGAATCATCTTGGCGCTCCGATATTTATCGTATTGTCACTGAACGTTGCAACTTGCACAATACCGCCGGGCTGGCACAATCAACGCTCCGCCGCGACGCGGGGAATCATCGACCAGGCTACAGCGCGCTTCACAAGCCGGCACGGATCGTCGTCCACTTCAACGGTCCCGGCCTTCGTCCTCGCGTCTTCAACGGCTGGAGACCGCGGCGAGGCCGCTCAGGCACTACTGCAACGGCACTGCGTAGCGAGAGACATCGAACGCGACGTACAGAGTGATTCGTAGACACGGCGGCTTGGGGAAAATTCTTTAACGATGTCTGACCTCTCCCCGCCCCGGCGGGAGGAAATTGCGGTCTCAATTTTGTTATCGCAATTTGCCGAAGTGCCCGCAATCGGCGCGCGATAATTTCCAATCTAGATTTCGTCAATGTCGCGGCGGAAAGAGAAGAAACAACTAGTACATGAGGAACGAGATTGTAGCGGCCGGAATTTATGCTTTGTAATTTTGCATGAAAGCCCCGCGCCGAGGCTGCGCTTTGAGGCTCCGACTCTGTACATCGTCGCTTTCGACGTTATGCAACGAAAATTGGTACACGATACTGCGAGCGAGCTGACGGCGCGGCGCGGCAGCAGAAGTTCGCCGGCGGGAAGTTATCGTTGTAATTAAACGTTGCGCGATAATATCGGCTATTCCGATCGACGCTATGCAAGCAGGCTGATGACTACAGGTATTCTCAAATCCGGTAGAGCGCAAGAGTTCCCATTTTTGGCTAGAAGACGCCCGGATGGCAATGCATGTCTAAAGGCCTTCTATGGAATAGCTGCAAGTTGATTGATTACACATTTCTCGAAACTAGAACCTGGACCAAGAACTGGCATCGTGGACACAGGCCTTAAAACACGTCATATCTTTAAGACACTCTGTAGACGTAGTCTCTAAGTCAGTCAGTGGATTATCACTGAAAACAGTGAATGTTCACTGATTCACAGTTATAAGTATGAATTATTCAGTGCTACACTTGTAACTGTTTCCAGTGATAATCCACCGATGGACTTTTAGAGAGTACATGTCTAAAAGACAACTTAACGCCGTCTCAAAGATGTCTTTTAGACATGCATCTGGGCGGAAGGCGTCTCGATTTTTCTCGGCCCACTCGGTACATTGTCAGCTGACGTGCGGTTTACGTCAATTGATGTATTACGTATTCGTTATTCATCCTCCGCTCAGACGCCGCGAAAACCTAGCGACGGATATCCTCGAGGCGTTCGTCTCATCTTGGAGTATAACGTGAAGCGAGTCGTGGTGTGAAAGAGTAAAAAATATCGGGAGATCAAGTTGTTACGGAATCACTTCGTTTCTGCCAAGAGAACAAATTATAGACGGCAAATGTCATTTTACAAAGCGACCACTTGTGTCGAAACCACGCTGGTTGTATACTTAAAAAAATTACGATTTAAATATCAATAATAAGTGTAGCTTCCCCCACGGAAAAATATATATTTCATTATATATAAAGAAAAATAGAAAGGATACATTCGTTTTATATTACTCGTATATGCGTTATAAGAAATATATGCTACTACTATAAATGTAATACCAATAAATTGGAATTTTTCATATATCATTCACACACTGTGAGAAAAATGCTTTGATTGTATCAACAAGACATGTATGATAGAATGTATTTTGGCTAAACCAAGTAGAATTTCTAGTTAGCACGATATAGGGCTCGATATTTCATAACTAAAAGTTTGCAAAACTTTACTACACATCTGGTAAATCCTAAAGGAATTCTGATTCGTTCATTTTCTAACAGACGACTGGTTCTAACAGACGACGAATCTACCAGATTTTTTTCAGTGTATGTATTATATTAAAAATAAATAATAAAATGTGTGATATATACACATTATACTACATAGCTGTGTATATAATTATATAAGTCTAATGTATGCATTGTATATTTTATATAAAAATATAAGGAATATTACATTAGGTGTTGTAAGTATCTTAGAATTTAGGTTCTCAACGCTTTATCAGCGGAGATCAAATTGATTTCATTTGCCACAACTGTTAGATCTGATTTCTCGCCACTTCTTATATACTGCTGTTGGTTGATTTTTAAATACGAAAAAGTGTAACGTGCGATCGTCTCGCGAAGAGCGTTATTGCGAAATTATAAAAGTATAATTTAAATATTGTTCATACATTTTTAGTATATTTTTGACATATAATTATATACGATTTTTTAATAGAATTTTTATATACCAAATAATGAAATATATTAACCATATATTTTCATCTACTTTTTGAAATATATATTTTTCCGTAGGGGTTGACCTCCCTGGCACACAAGTCCCATTTGTAAAATTTAAAAGGACTCCGCGCGGTTTAGCATTTAACAAGAAAAAAATTACCTCGGCCGTGAAGGAATATTATTTTTATGCGAATTTATATACTTTTTCCGCTCAATCTGCGCGCACTAATGATTTAGATTCCCGTTTCTGGACTCGGAGAGACGAGTCGTGTGTGCGCGCACGCGAAGAGTCGTCATTGTTGCGCGACCAATTATATCTCTGTCCGCGCGCGCGTTACTCCGAGATTAATATCTCATTACGGCGCGGCGTGCGCGAGATTTCTCTGGCGCCGCTGATGACAAGACAATAGGGCGGTTCTATCGCCGTTCTATTTACAGTCGATTACATCTACCAGGCACGAGACCGACGTCCGCGTCGTTTTTACGCTCCGACAGTTTGCCACGAGGATGCGCCGGCCACGTTGCACACGATTGCACGCGCTAATATCGCGCCGCACCGAGAGCCTCTCATCAAAGTTGCACGAGGGCTCTTTTTGATCGATACCGACGTACTCGCGACGTACGTCCAGCAACCCTTCCGCGAAGGGACGCCTCCGCGCCTGCTCTTTGTCGCGCGGAACGCTCGTGGAAAAATAACGCGGCGTCGTATAAATAATCGACGTTGAATTTAACCCAGCCTTATTAACGGTAAAGTATTAATTTCAGACATCGCTTTAATGCACATTTCTACCAATGCAGGCTAACTTTAATCCCAGTTTAACGAAGTTTCTATCTCTTTCCAATTTCTGAAACTGGAAAAGGATAAAGAGTAAGTTAAACCGAGATTAAAAAGTTAATTTCCATTGATGGAGAGGGGCATAAGGACAAATAGCGATCGAAGTAAACGAAGTACGTAAAACGAGGTATGGATGAATATTGATGAGACTTTCAGGTGGAACTTTGTACTTAAAATTATTATTAAGAAATGTTACTTTATTTGTTCTAAGGTACTGCCGCTTGAAAATGATCCAACCTCGCGAGTTGGACGGCTCTCGGGTGACTTATGGTCTAATCCGAAGCTCCGCGACGATTTGCAGACGAATGTTTCGGAGAAACAAAGTTGAGAATTGAGAAATATTAAAGTATAGATGAATATATGGATGAAATTCTTAGTCGGGACTTAATATTTTATTCTTATTAAGAAATGTTTATTTAGTCCGAGACATTGCTGCTTGAAAATGATCGCGCGACTTGGCGAGTTGGACGACTCTCGGATGATTTACGGTTTAATCCGAAGCTCCACGACGATACGTGGGGGGGAGTGTTCGGAGAAACAGAGTTGAGAATTGAGAAATATTGGAGTACGATAGGGCGCGCTGATGAACAAACGCGAGTTCTAAAGTGTAAAATATTATACGCGAGGCGGACGACACACTTCCAACCCGCCCCTTTATCGCGCCCGGCGGCACTTCCGCTCATTATCACGCCCGCGAGATTTCGCCGGTTAACTTTTATCGCGCTCGGGAGATTTGCCGGTCGGTTCGCTGCGTGAAGATTATTACTCCGGCGGCAATCACGCAAATTTAACGAGCGTACATTCATCCAGATTCGTTCACGTCGCACTCCTCATTATTTCTCTCTCTCTCTCTCTCTTCTTCTTCGTCTTCTTTACCCTCTGGGACTTTTCAATCTCTGTATACACCTGACTATATCCACCAGCTTTGTTGATAAGCCGCGGTGTTATCAGCCACGAGACGATGTTCGGTGGTCAATACCTTAGCGGGACGAGTTCAGTACCGACGCTACAGCTCGTTTTACGTAACGATGCCAACGATGTTGCGTCGAGCAGATTTTGAAGCGGGCTTCGAGACAGGCGGAAATACACCTTGTTGAATTGAAACCGTCGCCTTGAAACTCGACACAGCTCAAGAAACTTCCCCAGAAATTGGATAACGTTAATATATGCTCATTTTGTTGGCGCGCACCACGTAACGCGGAAAAATTCAAAATTCTTTTTTTCACACGCAGAAAGATGCGTCTTAATATCGACGTATAGAACGAAAACGGATCAGAAATTCAGCAGCTCTTCCAAGCACCGGTGTTTACTGTTACGACATTCCCGGCAGACGTGCACCGCGCGAAAGAAGCCCGCCGGTAATTGCACGACGCCATGGTGGGAACCCTCGGCGCTACCCTGCATATTTTCCGCTGATTGCGATCTCGCCTCCAACGTACTCGTCAAGCCACGTACTATGTACTTGATAAATTCAGAAAGCCGCGGCGCCTTCCCACGAGCCCTCGCGCTCGCGCCGCCAGGTACGACGCGCTCTCCT
Source organism: Vollenhovia emeryi (assembly GCF_000949405.1). NCBI lineage: Eukaryota > Metazoa > Arthropoda > Insecta > Hymenoptera > Formicidae > Vollenhovia > Vollenhovia emeryi. Next base: position 1,181,811 of record NW_011967151.1, read on the forward strand.
CCGCTACCGTTAAATCCGACGCGCGATCGCTCGACTCGCCGGCCTCCCCCGGGCGACCGGTTCTCCGGAGCGCCCGGCGAACGTCGCGTAATCGCCCGACGATCCACTTGCCGGCGCGCAACTCGCACACGTGGTCGGATAAGTCGGATTGCCGCGCACCGCTCGACGTTGCACGCCGAACGAATTGAAGGACGCGCACGTATGTACCGCCGGGACGACACTGTTCACCGGAGTCTCACACGCGCGCCGACGAATTCGCAGTACGGGATCCCGCGTGCGGAGCGCGGCCGTGCACGCACACACCCGTCGACGCTCCGCGTGTGATCGATAGAAACGCCGCCGCCGCCGCCGCCGCCGACGCCGCCACCCTCTCCGCCGTCGGGATTCCCCGTCGCGACCGCACGAATGGACCCGTTGCACTCGGCGCGGGTACGGGCGCGAGGAGTGCTGTTAATCGAGGCGGCACGCTTCCTCACACGAGAACGAGGAAATGCGAGAACGCGGCCCGAAGACGCGCCATCGTCGCGGACGGACGGACGTACGGGAACCCGCGGTTCCGGCAGGTTCCACCGGTGCGTCGCGGCGGCGGCGCCGTGACGCGGCGTCGCCGCAGGGACGACCCGCTCGATCCTCGGGCCCGCGTTCCTCGACGGGGGTTGACCGGTATTCGTACACGCACAGAAAAACATTTCTGGATCCAACGCTATTACACTTGAATGTATCATAAAATAGGAAAATAGTCAATCGTGTTTATTACGGAGAAAAGAATATTTTAATCTTAAATGAAAAATTAAAAAATGTAGAATAAAATTCGAGAATCGAGTCCTAGCGAGTGCTCCTTCCCGGGGAGAACGCAGAAGTCACAATAATATCAATTTGACATCGTGCTGACCAAAATTTACGTCACGTCTCAGGCCCATTTCTACCAATGCCGATTAATTTTAATTCCGGTTCCGCTAAGTTTCTATCTGCTTCCAATTCCAGCAACTAGAATAGGATAGAAAGTAACTTAAACTGACAATGAGATTAAAGTTAATCTGCATCGGTAGACATAGACATCAGTCATGATTTCAACATGACGTCAAACTGACATTACTCCGGCCCGTATTCCGAAACGCCTTTTATCAATAAAAGCGTCTCTAAAAGTAGCTGATGAACTTTCTGATTGGCTACAAGCCACTTTTACAGGCGCTTTTATCGATCAAAGAAGATTCGTGCGGGGTCTACAATGCGAGTCTCAGAGTCGCAGACGTAAGAATAATCGAATTGGTCAATTCAGTCTAACACATAAGAATTGACCACTCATAGTCGACTATTCTTACGACTACGACTCTGAGACTCGCATTGTAGACCCCGCATCAGAATATGGGCGCCTTTGACTTTTCTATTCTTCTTAGATCATGCGTGTCTCAGAGTCGTAGTCGTAAAAATAGTCAACTATGAGTGGTCAATTCTTGTATGTCTGACTGAATTTACCAATTACAGTCGATTATTCTTACGACCGCGACTCTGGGACTCGCATTGTAGACCCCGCATCAGACGTCGCGACGTCCCGCGAACGCATGAACTGTCGAACTCGCGGCTCGGTCGTCCGCCCGCGTTTCCTCGCTGGGAAGCGCTCGAGGGCACGTTTACCTTCGGCTACGTCAATCCGAGTGGCATAGCTGATAAGTCCGCCGCGCCTTTGCGCTCTCCGCCACGTCGAGCAGTCGAGTTCTTGGACGGGAGTCCGACGGGACTTGCCGTAATTTTCATGTTTAATCCGCCGAACTCGGCGAGGACGCGGAACTTCGGCGGCTCAGCGCCCATTCACGAGCTACACGCCCGTCGCCTAGCTACGATCCTGAGCGGCGGGGGAGGCTGGGAACCTCCTCGATCGCCAATGGCGAGCGAGCCGAGTCAGCGTGGAAGGGATGGGCGCACGTGACTCGGCGGCGTGTCGCGCTCTGTCAAAGTCGGCCGACGTCGCGGCGCGCCCGCACGAGTCGGGAGTTCCTTCCCGACCTGGCCCTCTCGCTCTCTCGCTCTCTCTCTCTCTCTCCCCCTCTCTCTCTTTCTCTCTCTCGAGACACGGCGAAAAGCGGGCCAATAATTAATTCATTCGGGAAGGAATTCATTCGTTCGCTCAATTCTTCTTCCGCCGCGCGCGTGTCCCGACGTCGCTCGGACGCGAACAGATTGCCTCTTGTGCAGTGCCTCCTTACTGCGCGGGAAAGAGATTCTCGCGCGATACGGAATGATTGATACGGGTATGAGTAATAAACGGTGAATAATGGGGAATGAGGCCTCGCGTGGCACGTAACTTTTTTCGCGTCGCGGAAAGTAAACGCTCGATAATATAATTCTTCAAGTTTTACGAAATCAGAGGAGAAGACGGCAATGGCATGTCTAAAGATATGTCTCTGGGCGTCTTTAACATTTTGAGAAGAAAGCGTGTATATTGCCCCAGAATTGTATAGATTATAAATGAGCAAACGTGTACACGTGTAAAGTAAAAAATAATGGATAATCACAAAGATTAAGGAGTGGTAATCACCGCGACTTAAAACCGGGCCTTAGTCGTGTTTGTCTCTTTCTAAAGTAACAGTTGGAACGAGACGAGGAACGAGGTAAACTAACCCAAGCAAACACCAAAGTAACAATTACATAACATCAATGCAAATGTAATATAACAGGCGTGTGTTATATATTACATTTATATTGATATTATGTAACTGTTACTTTGGTGTTTGCTGGAAAGCTTAAAGTTAAGCGACGTTGGTGAAACCGGGCCTTAGTCGCGTTTGTCTTTTTCTAAAGTAACAGTTGGAAAGAGACAAAGAACGAGGTAGACCAAGCTTGAAGTTAAGCGACGTTGGTGAAACCGGGCGTTAATCTTGCAAGGAGCATTCGCCATTGTAATTAAGCAGCTTTATTATAAGCGCGTTGTGACTAATTAAGCATATTACAATACCATACGCGGTTCATCGAACGGAGACAAAGCTCCAGACGGATCTGCATACAAACGCAGATCAACGCGGCTGACGTCACCGAATAAGGCGCTACATTGCAGGTACTTTGCAAAGCGGACCGCGCAGAACGGGGGTTTACACGACAGAAGAAATTTCACGAGACGACGTTGCCCGATTATTCGCTCCGTCGGATGGGAAATTGATTTATCGCCGTCGTCAAACGCTGTAATTCGCACGCGCGGGAGAAGAAAACAATTCGCGGCGAGCGCTTTCGCGGCGTCAATTAACGCTCGCGGCTCATTACCGTCGTTCGAGAAGGCAATAATTATTCCGAAGGGAGAGGAGAACGTCGCGGAATATCGATGGGTCATTAGCGAGCGCGGAACGTGCCGCGAACTCGATTAGCTGCGGCGATACGCGAATGAAAGCACCGGCGAGTCCCATTGTTTGTAGATCGATATAATAAGCGCGCGTGTCCGCGTGCGAGTTCCGCAAATAAATCCGCGATCCATTGTGCATCGGTCGCCGCGTGATCGAGATTGAAAGGCGGGGAGAAATGTGGGTGGAACAGCCGAGAACCGACGCGGCGAGAGGAGCTCGGCGAGGAAATCAAGAGGAATTAATCTGTTGTTTAAGAGCGAGGCGATATCAATTTTTCACGCGCACATTCTCTCCTGTCGGGCTAAATTATTCGAACGCCGCCGATAAAATCGATGGGAACGGACACTTTCCACGGGGCGGCCTCGCACCGGGAGGAACGGGCTCTCTCGGAACACGCCTCGGCCTCTTTGACGACGGCGTTTTGGCGCCGTTCGAGGACCCCTCCGAGCGACAAAATGCCGGGGATCGATACGCGTCGGGCGCGCGATTTAAGGGACGGAATCGCGAGGGACCAGGGGCTAGATTCTTCGGTTTACTCGCGAGAGAGACGCACGCGCAAATTCTGCTATTAAAAGTCGCAAGTTGACTGGTTATCAATGCATGGCTTTCAGCCAATCGACTCGCGACTTTACTGTAAGAGCAGAATTCGCGTACGTTTCTCTTGCAAAGAAATTCAAAAATCTAGTTGTAGGGGCCAGATTCTTCAATTTATTACGTTTCTCTTGCGAAGGAATCCAATAATCTAGTTCTAAGGGCTAGATTCCTCAATGT
>NW_011967151.1:1189702-1194233 GCF_000949405.1 Vollenhovia emeryi
TTCAAGAATCTAGTTGTAGGGGCTAGATTCTCCAACGTATTACGTTGCTCTTGCGAATGATCTTAAGAGTTTGGTTCTAGACTAGATTCTTCAATGTGCCCGCGAGAGCGTGCGCGCAAGTTCTGCTCTCGCAGAAAAGTCACAAGTTGGTTAAGGCCCACTTTCACCGACGCTTAACTTCAATCTTATTGCAATCTAAGGAAGTAGTTAGAAACAGACAAAGGATGAATTAAACAAGACGAAAGTTAATCGACGTCGGTGAAAACCGGGGTAGCAGTCGTGCGATGGCCAATCAACTTGCAACTGTTCTGTAAGGGCAGAGTTCGCGCGTACGTCTCTCCTGCGAACGAATTCAAGAAACTAGGCCCAGGTCGCGAACTCCCATCGGAGGCCGACGTCCACTCGGCGTCACGCTTGGTACAAACGCGAGTACAAACGAAGCCGTCCCGTCGGCGATAACTTAAGTCGAGGATTTAATTCGCGCCCACTTCAACCGTCCCTCCGTGGGTAAACAGAAAAGAGGAGAATCCTCTCCGACCGCACGCTCACGGGCCGTAATTAAATATCTGCGAACCATCAAGGGGAGAAAGAGAGAAAGAGAGAGAAAGAGAGAGAGAGAGAGGACGCTCTCGAGGGCCCCGCTAGACCCTCTCGTTCGTCGCGTTCGCGCTTTTTGCATATAAATTGGAGCGCGTCGTCGCCGAAGGCGGCGCGCGGAAAAGCGCAGCCCGCGAGTAGTCGAGTCGAAATAGGAGCGGAGCTCGATATACCCTCGCATGACGTCAAGCTCGAACACCAGAGGTTTGCGGGGCCTCGTCGGTCACACGTATTCGCGCGTACGCACGTACACGTGCAACCGCGAGTAACGATTTCACCGGGCGCGATTAATTTCGTCGTGGAGCCGCGGGATCTTCTCGCGCCGTGGCCCTTCGATCCGAGGCGACGACGACGACGACGCAGCAGCCGCGCCGTACAGCTCGCGCCCCGCGATTAGCCGCGGGAAGTGATGCGAATCCGAAATGCGCGTTCGGTCGAGCCGGAAAGACCTCCGGGTGGGGGAGGAGGGGGAGGGAGGAAACTTCTCACGACGCCCCGGACAATGCGCTTCCGCGTCTCGCAATCGCAACCGCGGCGAGTCTCTCGAGTTTACTCGGGACGGCGGCGCACCGGGTGTTCTCCATCCCCGTTTATCAAGTGACACAGTCTCGCGTGGCGGGTTTATGCGCAGCAAGAACCGCCCTGCGTCTCCACGCGAGACGGCGAATCGAGAGCGGCCGCGATTATTAGGAATCTCGGTGGACCGACCGCGCTGCGGATAGATTTATCGACGCCGCACATGAAACCGTACGAAGGAAGGTCCCCTGTCGCAGCGTAGACTTCTAATATGAGACAGCGGGAGGTTTCCGCTAAATTGACAGACGCCGTCGGTCCCACCGTAAAGTGAAATCCGTTCAGCGGAAAGTCCGCTGTACGCGTTGCGAGAAAAGATTCGCGATTGAGTCTCGATGTTAAAAACCTGCTGTCTGGTATTGGAAGCCTGTCGCGTAACTAGGAGACTTTTTTGGGGGGATGACGCGTAGCTGTGAGCTAACACAGAGTGATTAGCGATGGTAGGATCCTTGGCTCGATCCCGGCCCTCTTTGAGGGGAAACTTGAAAAGTTGAGCGCTTGAAGGAGCTCAAGCGCCCAGTGTTGGATTCGGCGTCTAATCAGGGGGATCAAGCACGAATTTCAGGGCACTGTTAGAGATATCGCGCTGACAAGATCTAACGATTGAAAGGCGTTCCCAATGAGAGGGTAAACTTAAAGAGCAAATAAATAAATAAAATAACAGGGGACTCTCCTCTACGGGACTGCGGCGTGAAGGAGAGCTCGCCTGGAGCGCGGAGAAATTGAAAGACCCGCGTGGCCGGTCCCCAGCCGGGGCCCGTCGGGTCGGGATCGAAAGCGGACTCACCCGCCTCGAGCAGCTCCAGGTCCAGGTTGCCGCTGCGGCTGCGGCTGATGCTGCTGCTGCAGGCGTTGTAGCTGCCGGCGCGCTGGTGGTGTGCGGCGGTCTCCTCCATCGCCCGGGACGCGCTGCGCTTGAACTGCTCCAGGAAGCTGTCGATCTGGTTCTCGATGCTGGTGGGCGAGCTCGCCATCCTGGCCGCCGGCGATCGCTCGCTGCCGCAGCCTGACACGCGACGACCTCGGCGCCGATCTTCGCCCGCGACACCGGCCCGGACGACAACGGTGGCAGAGAAAGACAGAGAGAGAGAGAGAAAAAGAAAGAGAAAGAGAGAAAGAAAGAGAGAGAGAGAGAGAGAGAAAGACACGGAGGATAGACACAGGTGGACAGACGGACAGAGAGACGGATAGAATCGGACAGAATCACGCGACGGGGCTACATCGTAGAATCGCGGCGAGCGCGCGCCTCACGCACTTGCTCGACGTTCCCGTCCCCGTCCTCGTCGCCGTCGTCGTCGTCGTCGTCGTCGTCGACGTCTCCCCCGGGCGGGTTAACGGCGCGAACGCTGCCCGGCCCCTGACGCACCTAGTCCCGCTGTACGCCGCATGTCTGCCCGTCCCCGCTCGGCGTTCCGCGCTGGTGCGGCGCGGTGCGGTGCGGCGCGCGGCGCGGCCTGCCCTGGCGCGGCGCGGCGCGGTGCGGCGTGCGGCCTCGGAAAGCACCGGAACCGAAACGACGCAATCGCGCAGTGCCGCGGCGTTCTCGCGGCAGGTGTCGCGACCGCGGGCTCGGCCGCGGGGGAGAGAAAGAGAGAGAGAGAGAGGGAGAGAGAGAGAGGCTCGGAGAGCTGCGCGACCCGACCGGCGCGAACTCACCTGACCCGCTCCCTCCCCCGCGACCGGAACTCCCTCGGCACGAGGGAGGAAGAGGAGGGAGGATGTCGATCGGTTGGGTAATAATCCTTATTAGCGCGCTCCCGATTGAGAAACGGCGACGCGCGGAAAGGTCGCGGAGCGGAATAACAGAGCGGCGCAGATTCGCGGGGCGGCTCTCCGTGCCAAGTAAATTTCGCAAATATTGCCGGCAGGACGCGGGATCCCGCCGGCGAGATGTGACGGCGGGATCGAACAGCGGAGTGCGAATGTGTCGTCTAAGTGACGAAGGGGAGAGAAAGGGCAGCTCTCCGTCTGGCAATCCGCTGTCGGATTATGTCACCCGGCGTTAATCTGTCGCGATATCTTGTTCGCGTCTGCTGACAAACCTGGCGTGCTAATATTTTGCCCGCGGTCACGCTGGTCGCGCTCGAAAGATTTTATCAACGCATTTTAAAACTTATCGACAATTAATGATACGTGTAATTGATACAGTAATTGTTGCGAATAATCAGCTATATACAGTGTGTCCCAATTTAATGTCCCACACCAAATAATCCTTTTATTTTTGATCGCAGAAAAAAAAACGTTTCGGACAAAAGTTGTTTGGTTCGAAGGGGGACATGAGATAGTACTTTGCAGTTACTTTCTTGCGATAAAAATAAAAATATCAAATCTGCAGTTGAATTATAATATAAAGGGTCGATAAAGCCCGGGTAGCACAAAAGTATTGGCGTAATATTGGGAAATAATATAAATGTAATACCGTGCAATTATTGATACGTAACATTGGCGTTACATTAGCATTTATTCTATATTCAATATTACAATTTTATTGGGTAATCTTGGCCAATACAATCAATCCAATATTAAATAATCATCTAGGTACAATATCAGTAGTATATTTGCATCTATTTTACGACCAATATTGGTGTTATATTGGTAAAATATTGGCCAATACACTGCCAACATATAATCAATGTTTAACCAACGTTAGCCAATGTATATAGCCAATGAATTGCACTTCTAGGGAGGCGCTTCAAAGGCAAGGCCTATGCGATTTGTGGAGATTTAAAAAATATATATAGTAACTATTAATGTAACTATTAAATTAGTTACTAGTTATCGAAAAAAATGTAACTGTCGAGTTAAGTTACAGATGGAGAGAAAGTAACAAAGTTAAACTAGAGTTGCCAAAAGAAAGTAAATGTAACTGAAACTTCGTTAAGGCTATGGAGAATGTATAAGGAGACCGAACCACAGTATAACCAGTATGCCTACAACACATACATACAGTACATGTAGTATGTGTGTTGCTCACTATTATTTTTTATTAGACTTACAAACTTAGTTTCAGTGATGCCATATTGTTCTTTCATTTGGCCGGAATAGCAAGCTGCTGTCGATCTGTACCCAATACAATGGGATTACTTCGCGGGAGCAACTCAACATCCGATCCAACGAGGGACCACATGATGGAGGTATTTGATCCCGGTAACGCCATTAGTATCAACGATCGGACATCGTGGGATCCGTCGTCGCTAGGTACGTGTTCCTTAAGTTACAATACCGACGACGCGACAGTTACCTATTGCAGATGGTGGCTAATAATCCTTCGAGCGAAGTTAGATGGCGATGGCGTAATTTTTTCGCGTCGATAATTTTAATTTTTCTGCACCTGTCAATGTCTCGCGCGGAATGTTAAATT